>NW_009229750.1:0-13331 GCF_000690835.1 Fulmarus glacialis
CTTGCGTGGGTCTTGGCCCGACAGGCTTCTCGAAGCGAAATCAAATGGGTTAAAGCGCCTTGGAAGGAGAAAATAACCTTTCTTGCACGCACCCCAACCTTTCTGCTGCTCTGCTGTCACGGCAAGGTGACGCAGTGGATCTGGCTGTAGAACTGGGAGAGCGAGTGTAGGCAGGGTTTTCTGCTCTATAGAGGCACTGTCGCCTTTCCTGAAGCTTTTAGCTCAGGTCGTGTTTTCCTAAAGACTTTTTTCTTTCTGCCTGAAAAACCCGAAGATGGGTGTGAAACCTGTTTGTGATTGCTGACGCGGTGGGATGGTGATGTGTGCAGGGCTTCTGCTGTCCTGGAAGGGATGCATGTCTGTAAAGGCCTCATGAGAACAACAGAAGATGTATTTACCCCCCTAAAAATAGTTCCGAAACATCTTTTGCGTGTAGCTTTTAACAGAAATGACAACTTTTTCCTGTCGTTTTGCTGAGCTAAGGTTGAGGGAAGGGAAGATTTTTTTGCTGTTCATTTCAATTCTACTTTTATTTCCAGAAGTCACGCCTCTGAGCAAAATATGCCCTTTTCTCTAATGGCTGTTGGAAAACTTGGATTTGGCTAGTTAAAAGTATCCTGGAAGTGTAACTGTGTAACTGCCATGATGAAATTCTGATGGGAAACGCACCTTTTTTCTGTGTTTCCCTCCTTTCCCCAGTGCTAGCTCACCTGTCCAGCTCCTCAGCAGCTCAGCTCCAGAGCTACTCAGAAGCTCGAAGTTCAGGCTTCTGGATCCCTGCTTCTCAGGTAGCCTGGGTTTCGTGGCTCTAGGCACATTGCCAAGGCTTGCTGCTTTGAAGTTGAGGCTCTCAGACTCCATGAGCTCTCTGGCTCTCTGCCTGCTTTGCTTGTCAGGGCTCCAGGTACCTTGGGGTGGCTCGTAAACACTTGAGGTAGTCGAAATGAAATGTTCGGCCTTGCTAAACTAAGCTCTTGAATTCCCAATCCAGAAATTTAGAGTCTTAGTTTTTCCTTCTGTTTCAGAATGAAAATGGTTTTCAAGCTGGATCGTCACCAAATGGGAAGGTGACTTTCCAGCTAATCTGTAATTTATGTCTGAGGGGGAGAAGGAGCGGCTGTGCGTGATTTTGCTTAGGGTGTGGTTTTTGAGTTCTTGTTTTCACTTCTCCAGCATTGGTATCCCAACACAATATCTGTCTTACTGATGTTAACTATTGTTTTAAAGAAAATTAAAATTCCTGTAAAATACAAAATTCTCTGAGTTAAGTTCATTAGAACTTTTCTACACCTTTGTGTTGTGGATAGTTTTGACAGTACGTATATATGAACAGAACAAGTCCAGTGAAGTACTATGGACTGAGAAAGTAGAGGAGCTGAGTTGGGAGCCTGTTCTAATCCTGGCTCTGACAGAGGATCCCTTGATCTCCTGTTTAGTTTTCATGTATAGACAAAGGGAGAAAAGTCACTTTTGATGTAAATGTACAATGAAAAGGGAGACATTGTGTGCTAGATCCCCTCCTGCCTGCTCTGTCTTAGCAATGGCAGAACATGTGTAGAGAAGCTGATTGTCATTCTTAAGCTTGATAGGAAAGTTGTCTGTTCGCTGCTGCATGAGGAACTTCTTGCAGTTGAATGAGCAAGGACTCATGCCTTGCTTGCTTCATGATGCAGAGGCTTAGTCTTAGACAGGTTATCCTACTAGTGACCTTGAAAAATGTGGGTGACGTACAGTTTCCAACAATTCTATGATAAATTGGAGCACCTCTGTCATTCAGATAGGTCTCTCCCTCCTGATTATTTCCTCCAAAACAAAAAATGCAATGCCTGTGTTCCAATACGTAATTACTTGCAGCGTGTTGGTTTCGTTCATGTTCGTAGTTGCAGACTAAAGCTGTCTGGTGGGCCTTTCTTGGCTATTTAGGTGGCAGAACAATGGAGGAAGAAGGTTAGGTGGAAGCCCTTTAAAATCTTTCGAAGGGGCCAAATCCAGTTCTCCTTCCTTGAGATTTTGGTGAGACTGAGAACTAAAATCAGATATAATACTGCGTATGTCATTTAATAGCTTTTCTTCTAGTTAAAGCAACTTAAGAAAATTTTCCATATTGTGGTAAACTTATAACTAAATCTTTATATACAGTTGATCAGCTACAGTCATAGTTACGGGTTTATAAAGCAGTAGTGTTATGAAAAATGTTTTTCAAAGGTCATAAGGGAGAAAATAAGAGTAAGAACTTCTAATACTTCAAGCAAAACTCTTCCATGGTAGTAATTGCAGCATAACTCAATTGTGGTGAAAAATGAAGAGTTTTCCTTCTTGTTTTTTTCATCCTTTTCAAGCAAGGCTGGTTATAAATGTATTTGATGCCAGTCCCATTTAGGATGGGCACATGCGGCTGTGAGCATTGGCATAGCCGTGGAATCTGTTGACTACCCTGTTGCGTTACGTAGTTCAGTGCCGTGTGTGTGCATTGCTGCGTAGGCACATTGTCTGATGAAGAAGAAGTGTAACATTACTTTTACTAACCAGTCTTAACGCAAACTGAGAAACATATAATAAAAATAGAATAGAATCAAGAGCAACTACAGGGCAGACTCATAAACTTGCTAATGTATGCTAGGATGTGTCAGGCAGGGGGTATAGCAAAACCTATTGTGTAAACATGCGCATGATGGCTGAGAAAAAGGAAAGCGTAGAGCGATAGCTACAAGTCTGTAGGTCGGTCTCAGACATCTGCTTGAAGAGTTTGTACACTTTGACAAAATATTTTAGGATTGTAGGGTGCATTGCTAATTACCAGTAAAGCTTCATATATGTCACTTTGTGAGATGAAATAAAGCTTATGAAAGATGCCTAGCTTTCTTTGATTTTTATTGTCGGAATAAATGACAGATAATTGTCAGACCAATGTCTGCTTACCTGGCAGTAGATGGGATTACCTGTCCTGCTCTGTCCCCTGCTTTTTTAGCTATAGTTTTAAAAGAAGCATGTTTTTTATATGTGAACGTAGCAAACGTTTTGAGTGGCTTTTCAGGTTAAGTTGTCTCATCTAAATAACAAGACCAACAGTATCACTGATTTTTTTTTCTTTTTTTAATTATTATTCTATTCTTCACATCCCGTGCCTATTACTGTTCCAGCATCTTTTTTGAGCTATGTGTGTTTGTAAGTTTTTCTTATCAATTTCATGGGGGATATATGCCTACTCTTGGACTTTTTGGGTTTTTTTAAATCTTAGTCGGTTTTGCCATTCTTCTGATTGCAGTTGATATCAAAGAATTTGGTAGCTTGGAGCAGGTTATGTTTCAGTTATGGCTATGATACTGAAATATCTAGGTTATGATATGAAGCTCATGCATATTCTTTTTCACTTAAATGGTTTCACTGTTGCATTTGACTTAAACAGTTTTTCTTTTGAACTTTTCTGCGTACGGAAATGTAGCAGTTGCTTCTCAGGCTTTACTTGCGAAGTCTTATAATTTGCTGGAAAATACTGGCTTCCTTTCCATTTGATCAGACTGATTTCTCTCCCAGTCCCACCCCAAACTTGCTGTAGTTGGATAAAATCATGCATTCTAGCATGCTTTGTTAGAAAACTTCCCAGAAACTTAATAAATCTCAAGGAAATGCAAGTCATCTTTTAGTATCACACTTTCCTTGCAATTTGGAAACAGAGGCTGTTGGACAAATCCTTTTAAATCTTGAATAACTAGTGTAGGGATAAACATTTAAGAATGACATCCTAAAAAGATGGAAAAGTAAAAAATCAGAGAAATTTATAAAAGGTCAAGCTCTCTTTTCTTTCTAAGGATTTGTGTGTGTGACTTCTTTCCTTCCTGGTCTTGAGTTTTTTCTTGTGGAGTTTGTAATTGGAGGTTGCTTCTTTAAGTCATCCTTTGCTTTTTGTGTGTGTGAAAGCACTGCCAGAAAAAAAGGACATTGCTAACTTGTGACAGTCATTAAAATTTAAAATTAATTTGTTTTCCGGATTAGAAGAATAAAAATAGTGATTATTCAGTGTGTAGTCTTTGGACTCTTAACTATATAAATATTATGTTTGGCTTAGTTTCAGAACTGAAGTGTGGAAATCAAATGAAATAATACTTGTAAGAGTCTTCTGAGTAAAAATGAAGCTTTTCTAGAATGTTACTTTGAACTGATCAGTGTTTCCTATGAAAGTCTCCCGGAGCTGTTTGTAAAACCATTTTGTCCTTCATCCGTGCAGCACTTCTAATGGGCAGACCTTCCTATCTGCTACTTCTTTCTTCTTCCATATTGTTAAAAAAAAAGAAAAAAAATGGACATCTCAACAGCCTGTTAAAAATTATTTTGCAGTGTTCTCAATTCTTACTTGACTATTTTCTTTCAAATGAATAGAGCTCATTTAATATGTTAAACCAGATGTGGGTGTGATTATACATTGAAATCTTAAATCAAAACTTGGTCTAATATTTATGCTGACTTCAGTTTAATGTCTTCTGTGGAACAGAGCACTTCTGTGGAGACCCACCTTTTTTGGGGTAACTGCTGCTGAGTGTAAGCATGAATAGTAGAGTTGCTGCATGGAAGCTGCTCCTGAGAACATCTGCCCAGAGCCTGGGCTCTGTAAGGGATGAGAACTCAAGCAAGTTATTGCAAGACAGATGAATAAGGGGTGAATTTACTGTCAGGCAGGTTCTGTGCTGTTCCTGACTGCATGGATGCTTTTACATCGTGGAACTGAATTGCTGGACGTGACTTGCTGACTTATGTCCTGGTAGTTGTGTACCTGGACCCGTAACCTTTGTCAACTTGTCAGCAAATGGTGTCGTACTTTCAGATTGCAGGCTGGAGTGCTGGGACAGCATCCTGCAGCATTTGGTGGTGGTGATCCGTTCACTAATGAGACACAGTGTTAACTAGATCCGTTTCTGTAACAGGTATGAAGCAAAAGTGAACGAATGGCTGGTTGGGTGAAGAAGGGGCTGGGAGTACTGCACTGACATTCTTCATTAAGCAAGGCTTCTGGCTGAAATACCCTAAAAAGACAAAAACAACAGGAATCTGTAATACCTGCTCTTACAGATAGCGTTTAAACACTTTTTTGTCTCACACCTCTCTTTATTCCACGTTGTCTTTATACTCTTCTTTTTCTCATGATAACTAACTGTTTTGCCTATATTTCCCTAGATTTATTCTACATAATGCTGCCAAAAGTGACTTACCCAGCTCCTTTCAACCCCTTGTAAAAATAACATTTCAGAAATCTTGCTCCTCAAACCCAGCAGTGAATCTACATTTACACATGTATTTAAAATGCAGCCCTATTCAAAATATTTCTTTTCAGTGCAGTGTCTAAACTGGATTGTTTGGGGTGGGAACTATCTTTATTCTCAGTTCCATATAGCCCAGACCCACATGTGGATTTCCTGGACTGGATAGTTGTGATATGAAGTATACCCTGTGCTGTTGCTTACTGAGGGCTTTGTTTTGGGTGGCTGCTGTGAAGCTATGGTGGTGTGACAAGCCAGCAAGGTAGTCCTGCGAGTACGTCTCTGAAGGGAAGGTGCTAACCCTTCTACCCTGGCTTATGTTGGAACGGAGCCACGTGTGGTTAGTTCAGAAACCCTCCCTGAAAAGAGAGAGATTAAAACTCTTCTGTGTCTGGGAAGGCACATTGAGTGGCTTGCGCAAGAGGGTGCAGTTGGGAAGCTCAGGAGGAAAATCAGGGAGTGATGGGGAATACTAATTTAAATGCCTCCTATTCTTCCCTGTGTTGATTCTTATCTGGAAAAGGAGTAGTACTGTGCCTGCTAGAGGGGGAACTGTAATATGGATCCAAAAAAGTTGCCCGGGAGCCTAACTGCAATTGAAGGCAGAGGGAATTGCATCAGCTTTTAGGCCAAGGAAGGCCTGGTCCCACCTGAGACTTGTAAAATTAATACATTTGCTGGGAAAGGACTATTCCAAAAAAATACCAGTCTTGGCCAAAGCTTGTTCTCCTGAATATGAGGACCCTGTGTTAATTGTTGATTCTGGACTCCCACAAAGTTGCATACTTTATTAATCTGAACTAATTACTGAACTTTTTTTTTTTAAATTATTATTATTATTATTATATTGTCATGCTAGAACTCCCAGGATTTTGTTTTTCCCTGCTACTTGGGCCCCTAAGAAATATCCAAGCACTGATTTGGCAGGTTTTCTGATTTTATTTTATTTTCTGTAAATAAAAAGGTACAAATTCAAGTCTGGGCTCTAGTTTTAGATGAGGTTATCTTAGCGGAAGTGAACTGTTCCCAGTTTTTTAGGCCAGCTTATTGATCTGAAATTGCAGAGTGCTCACTTGCTTCTAATCTTCTAGCTAAAGTTACTAAACATAGTTTTGTCTTTTTCTTGTAGTAATGAATGTTATAACAATTGAAGACTATAAGAGCACATACTGGCCAAAGTTGGACAGTGCCATAGATCAGCTTTTAACTCAGAGTCCTGGTGACTACATCCCTATCTCCTATGAACAAATATACAGGTAAGGAAATCTTTTAAGTGCTACGTTACTTTTTTTTTTTTCCTTTAAAGTTAAATGTTTGTTTTATCTTGCAGCCTATGCATATGTCGTATTTTGTATTTATGAGGAGGAAAGTGGGAAGGTTATGTGATGTACAATATTGTTTAAATGGTTGGAATGTGTGAATAATAGATACATATATCTTGACATCCCATGTTAACAGGAATAAATGCTAAAGAATTAAAATGCGTAAGTGCTGAGAACGTTAATGTTAAAGTAAGCTCCATCAGAGTTGCTTAGTGTAATATATTAATAATGCTTTAAAGTCTCAACATCCCTTTCCTCAAGGGGAAGAAGAGACTGGCATGGTGGGCGTTTGACTTAATATTTCAAACGGCTTTTTTGTCATGTCTAATAGGAACCAATTTAGTGCAATAGGGGTGCAGAAGTAAATAGAAGCAACTGGTGCCAAGGTCCATCCATATAAACTGTTATTTGTGTGTTTTGCATCAGGTAGATTTGGTCTGATTTCCCCCTTGCCGAGTCATCCCACTGCAAGTGCAGTTAGAGGCTGTCTGAAGGACTGATACAAGGTTCAGTCCTTTGTATCTCTGTTCTTGTCTGGAGAACATTTGATTTGTACCTGGCCTGGAGTTGCAGTTTGCTTTAAAAGGGATCTAGTCACACACCAGAACTGCCCTGCTGGTTAAGCTAGTGTACAGTAGTGGGGATGGTAGGGGATTTGCTTCAAAACCACACTACTGCTCCAAACCAAAATGCTAAATGCTTTAGAGACCTGGCAGTTTCTTAGGAGATTGGTGAAAATGGAGATTTTTGTTCCGTAGGTGACAGGTATCCAGGGTATTGGTAAACAGGATGGAAACTGGATAGCTGCTGCTGCATTTACTGGCCAAGATGCTGTTAAAACTACTGGTCTTTGCCAGCAACACAACTGGTAGCACTGCTGTCTTGGTTTTCTTTACCATAGTATTGTACTCTGTGAAATAACACTGGCAGCTCAGTCACTGATGGCTGGTTTTAGAGGCTTTCAGCTCTCTTGCTTCCTGCCCACTTGCTCTTAGCCACTTTGTCTCTCCAGTTTGAAACTTTGGATTAGGGAACCAGATCCAAGAACAGCAGGTGTTTAGTCTTCCCTCTTAACTCCAGTTAAAAACTTTAATAAACTTCCTCTATCCTCTCCAAACTTTTGGAACTGCTGTTGTCAGGACTTAGAGATCATCATGTGTGTAAATAGTTGAGATGGTCAATTTGAATTGAGAGACATTTTGCAGCTTTAGTGTAAGTAATCAAAATCCTTTTCCTAGCTTGAAATCCCCAATGTGCAAACAGCTGTCAGTAAGAGTTAAGCCAACATCTCTTGGTAGTCATCTCTGGTAAAGAGTAGATGTGCAAAATTAATGCTTTAATACCTAGAGTAGATGTATACCTGGTTATGGTTTTGAGATAACTGCAGTTCATCTTTGTCATCTTTTTACTGCTCAAAGTTTTATTTGTTAAAGGAATAATGGGTTTCAAGTTTCTCGTAGATAACCCTTATACATCAGGGTGACACTTGATGCAGTATTGTGATGATGCGCAGAAGTCTGTTGCATGTATTTTACCAAAACAAAAGATTGTCTGTAGTTTAGTGTTACTGATAAAGCTAGTGTGTCAGTTTAAGTTTTCTTTTAAAAATTGTATCTGTGGATGGAATTACTCTGACACAGCCTCTTCCAACCAGGAGGGTTTTTAAAATTTATTTTATTTTAGATAGTGTCCCTTTGCTTGTCTTATAATCTAGACAACATAGATTGAGGATGGAAGAAAAACTGCTCTTTTGTGAATTTAATGCTGATGCTTGCTTGGAATATTACAGAAAGTCTGTAGCAGACTTGAGGTGTAGATCCTCTCTGCTTCCCTGGGCTAGTTCTTTAGTCTGAAAATGGGGTATTTTTTGAAGTGGTTCAAACAGCTACATATCTTTTATATTTTTTTTACAGTGAAACTGAGCTGAAAATACAGTGGTCTTTTTGATCGTCTTTGTGCTGACTAAAGGAATCAAGGTTTCCATAATGCAAACTCAAAATATATTCTTAGATACCCAAACTACTATATTTGACATGATCAGTGATAACTGTAGGTGTCTACTCCACAGCACTGAAAGCTAGGAGATAATTTCAAAGGTGTGTATGCAGATATTTACTACGGATCAGTTTACCCGTAAGGTATCAAAGTGTGATTAGTGACTGTTTTCATCTTTGAGTCCAAAGCCTGCCTGTGCATAGTCACTTCCTATTGAAAGGGTTAAATATATTGACAGAGATGTGAAGGAAACTTTGAGATGAGGAAAATGTGAACAGCTAAGTTGTACTTCTGGCAACCGTTACGACTGCCTCCCAGGTAGAATGCAATTAGATTGCTGTTCTTCAAGACAACTTACAGATCTCTGATCTTCATCCCTCTCAATAAATGCTTACTTTCTAATGTCCTGCTTGGGTCTTCCTTTTCCTGAGGTATTTGGTTATGCTAAAGGACTAACAAGCTGCTGACTTCTTTTGGGTAGTAGCAGGGCAAGGATGATTCACAGAATCAGCCCACAATCAGGAACTGAAAACAGGATCTGAAAATGGGGAAGGAATCTCTAAATAGAAGTGTTCAAATAAAATGTAAACACACTCTGCGTGTACATAGGAGGGTTGGTGTTTGACTATAGAATGTGTTGCAGAAGTAGGTATAGCAATGTTGTAGGTAACACTAAACAGATGTGTACTTTAAAATTCAGTTTAGTTACATTGTTGCAAATCAAGTGGTCAATGTGTGGAAGTGGCTATATGCTGGTTAGTTATGGAGCAAACAAACATACAGCCATTTGCTGTTGTTACCTAGCTGGCTGGTTTGTAAGAGATCACAAAAATCAGTGATTCTTATCAGTGTTTCTCTCTTTGATCCAAATTAAATTGGTATTCTTGCTATTACTGCATCATTCCAAAATGTCTTTTGCACTTGCTTGTTCCAAAATAGATCTATTTGTAGACTTCATGTGAAAGAAACAGGACTTCTTTGACTGTTATTTAAATAATATCAAACTACAGATACTCCTAGTAGGAGAGGTGTGGGATGTCTTTTGTTTTTTAAGAAATAGCGTGGTTTGCCAAATGAGAAGACTTTGCGTAGGGATGAATGCTGTATTTTTGGTGCTTTTGAAATTGTCAAAGCATATAAATGCAAACTTCTAAAAGGTAAAGGAATGTTAAATCTGTTACTGATAATCCACTTGTAAAACCTTCTTCCAGGAGACTTTGAGAGTGGCAGTTACTGAATGAGAGTGCTGTCTTGGCCCCTGAAGGCTTGGAGTTGGTGCCTAACTTCTCATTTGCATTAGAAAATTCCAATAGCCCATAGTCTACAGTTGTGTTAATCCCATTTTTGCAGTTTGTTTGTCATTGCACCACCTTCTCAATAGAGAATTGGAATGTCATAATTCCCTTACAGAGAAACAGTGGTGCTGTATCAATAGCTTTAGGCTTTCAGTGATATTAAAAACCTGCAGAATTCAAGTCTGGGATCTGAACCTTGCTGGAAATAGTTTGTCTGCGCATGTCCTAAGGAGCAGTCTCTGGCCTAAATTGCTTGCTGTCACAGTAATCCATACGGAGGGATGGAGGGAGAGGGAAGCAGAACGGAGGCATGGGGAGGAGATTTGGCTTGCCCAGGATATCAGGTGAAATCTTCCTTGTGCCTCTTGATTTTTGGCAGCTAGCTTTCAAAATGCTGACTTGAAAGAATGAAAGCACTCAAGAGGAATAAAAGCTGCTTGGTACAGATAATGTTGGTGTTAGTCCGGACAATGATGACTACCTTAATGTAACTTCTTGCTGAAAATAATATATATATTTGTTTTACAACTGTTGTAAATATGTTTTTTCAATACATAGCCTTATTTTGCAGATACGTTGTATTGCAGTATGAGAGCAATAAAATGTTCTTAAAAAACAAAGGTAACACTGAAGACCAGAGTTAATACAGCCAAGGCATGGAATGTAGAATTCAAGTTTTGTTGCTCTTTCTCTGCATCTTTGTTTATTATGAAGATGTGGGGTTTTCTTAGAATTTAAGTAACAAAGGATGGAGTAACATGCTTGGGTCTGTAATTTTGGAACTTCCGCCGTTTCTTTTTAAAATGCTAGCACAGTTTTGTTGCAACTTCTATGACTGCTTGTCAGTGTTGCCTTTCTTTTAATAAGGGTTTTGCCCTAGAATATATATAATCATTAAACCTGCTTATTTTAACGGAGACTTCATTCACATAGGGAAGACAAAAGCCAGAATTGGGAGTGTGCTGTTGACAGAATTATCCTGGCTGTTAAGAGAACTCATTGTAAGTTAACGTGAGGTGGGCGAGGGGGAATGGGACCGACACACTGGGGCCTCCAGGGGAGACTGAAGAGCCTGCTGGAGCTCATTCCAAGCTTAGGGCTGTATTTAAAAGTTCAGCAATCATTCAGTTAACTCTATTATCCTCTAAATTGAGACTTGAACAAAATATTTTGAAGTCTGTTACCCTTCATTGCAAACTGTTGTAAGTTCATTGTTTGTTCCTATATTTGTTTCTGCAGTTGTGTGTATAAGTGTGTATGCCAGCAGCATTCGGAACAGATGTATAGTGACCTAATAAAAAAGATAACTAACCACTTAGAGAGAGTCTCAAAGGAGCTGCAGGTAAGAAGCTGCACAATCTAATTCTGTCTTTCCTGGGATCTGTGATTATATCAGAGCAGCATGTAGATGGCCCATGGAGGGGATTGCCATTAAGACTGATTTATGCTAGCTTACTAAATTGTGGACTACTTCATTCACTGTCAGACAGAATACCAACTGCTAGATCCAATCGTATGGCACTGATTAGCCTTAGAGATCTGAACCATGTGGAGAGCAGTGGCTAAACTTGAATATGTAATATAGAATCAAAGACTAGAGAATGGGAAATCTACAGTATAATCCAGGATGTAAATGCTTAAGTCAAACATGATCTGCGCATATGACATGGATGTCTGCCGTTGCTGTGTTAATCTGTATAAATGGTTTATGGTCCTTGTGCATCAGAAGCAGCGCAAAAGGGAAAATCTAAAGGAAAAAATTGAAGTGAAATAAATATGAATTGTGAAGTATAAATTAGGAATTATTGCATATGAAAGTTTTGTGCTACAGTTTATTCTGCATTTTTCTTGCCTATCTCTAGATGTCAGTGGTTTACAGCAGTCCTAATACAGTTCATATATCCCTATCCTTCTCTGCATCTTGTTTGTGCATCCATGTTTGTTTTCATGTGTGTTCCTTGTTGAAAATTCCTTTTAGGCTGGAATCTCCAGACATGTTCTTGAAATTGTCATTGCTGTAGCAGCAACACTGTTTTATTTCAAAAAAAAACCGTAACTGATGTTTGAGTTCTGTACTGACTTGCAGTGCATCAAGTAGAGATGCCAAATACAAAGGAACCCTAAACTACAGCAGCTCCTTCAGTGCTTCTAACAATTGATAATTAATTTGTCAGTCAAAAGCAGTCTTACTACTTTTAACTGCATCAGGTACTTCTGGCTGAACGTGCATTCCCATCAAAATATATAGTACTGTGATGGCTCTGATGTCCTCCTCGTTTCACTCTTCTCCTCTTGTTGCTTTCCTTAGGAGGAAAAATAACCACCCTGCATTTAATGGGCATGGTCTTTGGGGCGATCTTTGACTATAAAATAACTAGGTCATCTTCCCCTAGGTTCTTTGCTTCCTTTCTCTTTTACAATTTCTTTATTCCTCGTGGAATGACAGCATCACTGTTTTGTAAAAATTGGTTAGAGTAGGTGGACATAGTATTTAAAATAAAGCCTTCTCTTGGTTCTGCTGAGCTGGTGCAGCCTGCACGTTTTTCTTCTGATTGTGAGAACTATGAATCATTGCAGCCGTACAGGTTTGGCCAGTTCTTTTGATACATCCCATGGTAGCGTACTGCATTACTTTGCTTTGAATTTGGGAATACCCCAAATTATTTACTCTGTGGTAGTCCTTGATTTTTTCCTCTAAAATTCCAAAACTGACTGAGGCAGCTGTTTCTGCAGTTTGCTTTAGCACATACGTGCATTAAATGCTTCTGCCTAAAAACAAGGCTGCCTTCTGAACGTCAGCTGTTGAAAGAATAATTGAGACAACTATTTAATGCAATCTTTGTCTTGCAAAAGTTTCCTTACGTAGGTTAGACACACCTTGTGGCAGGTGGCAAGTGGATTGTAATATAACACGATGCCATCTTTGAGTGTATTACATGAGTTTTGTCTGATGTGAACATGACTGGTTTTGGATGGTAAAGCCATCTTTTTGAGCTGCTTAAAGTAAAACTCTTGTGCCTTAGAAAATTGTCCTGTAAAGAAACTGTTTTAACTGTGGGTTGTGAAATTTACTTTTAAGAAATTACTTTACTACAATATATTTTATTATCCTGATACCTCTTTGATCTTAATACATTTTGGTGACACTCGGTCACTTGTGTTTATGTTGAAAATGTGGTGCTAGATCTTTACCCCAACAACAACAACAACAAATTACTTTGTAAATGTTGGTCGCTTGAAGTTTCTGGTTCACACAGGCAAACAATAAAAAAAGCTCTATATGCGAAGCCTTTTAATGCATAATATGTGGTGTTTTGCTTTCTCTAACATAAGCTCATTCCACCTGCCAACAATTTTTGATCTATTTGCACAGTTCTGTTTAATTGGCAAGGTGAGGCTTGATGCAAGATAATTTTAAATTTTTTTTTACATGCAGAGATGCAAATGTAGACCAATATAAGCAGGAA
>NW_009229750.1:13362-20941 GCF_000690835.1 Fulmarus glacialis
GCAGATGATCATGACAACTAAAATGGTAGGCAAATGCAATGTCTTATTCTGGACAAGCCGAGCAACTTCTTTGCTTAGAGGTGCAACAGTTTAATGGCAGGTGGATTGCAGAATATCTGCATGTAACCAACATGCCAGAGCAAGCTGTTTCCTACAAGAACCACTCATCAACAGCAAAAGCAGTAAAACTGTCAGATACTGAATAGTGAAAGTGGGAGCATCTCAGGGGACTGGTCAGACTTGCTTTTGCACGGTTCTAGCCTTATTGGAGTTTGTCTTCTTTCTGCACGGCATTCACTGCAGAAACTCCCAATATTTTTTTATCTTTTTTTTTCCCCCCACTGTGTGCTTAGCCCTCAGCTTGCCTGACCCGCTGGCCTCAACTGAAGTCAGCAGAGTGGCGGGCACTTGGGTGTCCTGAGCTGCGTGTCCCATCCGCTGCTGCCAGGGACCCATGGTCACACAGGGACATGCACACACTCCCTGATCATCCCCTGTGTGACTTCTGCTTTTCCAGATGCAAGACACCATGTGTGGCGTTGGTGTTTGTTGCCACGTGCATTCCGGAAAGTCTGCTTTGCAGATTTTCATCTCAAAAAGATTAGTTTTCAGTGGTGGCAGAGGCATTATGAAAATGTGGGTGGGCTGATGTATTCTCTGCATGTTAAACACTGGGTGAAAAGCACTGAACATTGCCTGGTGAGTAACATTTAGATGAGATGAATTGCATGTCATCAGACCATCAGCTCTTTGATATGAAGCCTCCTATATCCCAAGACATTTCTAGCCCCCTCCTTACTATGTGTGTAAGTAAATGATCCTCTTTTTGGGCTGTTTCAGTTATGGATAGACTCTGAGCCTTCTGTTCTTGCAATCGATGTCTGACCAGCTTCTCTGCATTAGTAAGACTTGAGTTTTACCATGTGGAGCTTCCAGTAATTGAGAATTAAATTTCCCTAATTCTTGTGCTGGTGAGAATTTTGGATTTTGTGTGCTTGGGGGAAAAAAAAAAAAAAAGGGTGACTGCAGAAGACACAAATGAGCATGTTTTCTGTTGTCTTGAGGTCTGTGAAGCCTGTAGTATACAGAAGATTTTTCCAAGATGCTTTATTTGGAAACATTTTATTGGTAATGGACATAGCCCATTATGTTGTGGTTTAAAATAATGACAGCTGTTTTTGTGGGTAAGTGCTGAGTCATACAGATGTATGAGGTAGGGTGGATACACAGGCATATGCTTTCAAATTAAATAGGTATCTTTTTGAAATGAATAAAACTATATTTGCATTAGGTACTAGTGTTTCTGGCTTAACTTATTCTTATGTACTCTGATAAAGTAATTTAAAATCAAGTACTCTGCCCATTAGATCTCTCTTCAGCAAAAGACACCGGAAAGTACTTTAAGCATTGACAATCAAAATGCACAGAGGCATTGAGCTGGCCCATGACAAAAGTAGCTTTTTTGTGTAAGTGCAGTGGAATATTTTCATTTTAGAATGATCTCAGTAATTCCTTTAGGAAGTGGCTGAGAGCTGAAAAGCAGTTCTTTGTCATGTTGCACCCTCTTTTTATTTAGAGAAAAGAGAAAAAGGGATCTATTGTTTTCTGTTTGTGTGTGTGTGTTGGTTTTGTTTTTGTCTTGACCAGAAACAGTTGAATTCACTAACTGTATGTAACTTTTATGGTTGTTGAAGTTAATAAGTGAGAATCGGTCTTTCTCTGAGTAAATAAACACTGGTGTGCTTGCGTTGTTTCTATTTTAAATCAAACAGAAGTAGTAGAGCTAAACCACCAGAATTTCTTGCTTAAATTCCATCTGTCTAAAAGCATTGGATTAAATTTGGAGCCAGTTGCTGATAGCCTACTGTGGCTCTTGAATAGTCCAGAGAGCTTGGAGTTTCTCTCCTCTGTTATGTCTTGAGATATGTGTAAGTGTGTGTGTGTGTATTTTTTTTTTTTATTATGAACAATATATTTTTTTATGAAGAACATGACTGAACTGAGCAGTCACTGGTGTTGGTAGATAATTTGCATGGCTGCTGAGTGTCCCCCAGGACCTGCAGATTTAGGGTCTTTGCTGTGCAATGCCAGAAAGCTTTCCTGCCTCATATTAATCCTTACAACTTCTCAGCCTTCTGTCTTGACAGCTCTCAAACCAGTCGGTGCAGTGTATGAAAATATCTTCTCACCTATTGTTTTCTTGGAAGAATATGCATTGGAGCCAGGTTACTGTAAAAGCCATTCTGCTGTTTTGGGGACTGCCAAATCTCTGAGAACTGAGTACTCTCTATCACGTCACTCTCGGTTGCCATCTGTTCTTCAAAATATGTCAGCAATATCTGTTGTGGACAATCTGTCCTTCCTTGCCTTTTCCTGTCTTCTTTTGTGTCTCACGCTTACCTTCCACTTGTCCCCTGTGGTTATATGGGGTTTTGCCATCCAGTGGTGAGGAGCCTGACACTTCCTGCCCCAGCTCTTTCTGAAACATTGATCTGATAAATATAGATGCCTTACTCCAAATTTCAGATTAGGTTCTGAACTTCCTCATTTGTCTTTTAGAAACAGTTGTGTAACTTCCAGTATTTCTCCTGATTACAGGAGTAAAAGCATGAAGCTTAAGTGGCTTGTCATGTTACCTTGTGAGCTTTGCATATAGTCAGGGTGGTATAAAAATGCATCCAAGTAGTGCTTTGAGGGTAAAACTGAACTTCTGACTGTGGGCAGAGTTATGTACTGGGTGCCACCTTATAGCAGTTTTTGATATTTATGCTTTAAGGTAATTTCACCCCAGATTATTTTGTAGATATGTTTTGCTTTCCTTCCAAGGTACACTGATGGTTACATTACCTTTATATAGTGCTATATTGTAATTGAACAGTTATGCCAGTCTGTAAAATAGAATTTTTGACAAGATCATCTGTGGCTGTTTTTTGTGTAAACTTAGTAAATCAGATTGCTAATGAAGTTAAGATTAGACTTTAGTAATGTACTCATGGGAGGCCAGGTTATATACTTCATCCACGTGAAGACGCTATTTGTATGGGCATTGTCTGACTTGCAAGCTAAATGAGAAATAGCGAGCCTTCTTCGCGATTCATGTCTCATCTCTTGTAGCATAGAAATAACACTTAAATTAGCTCTTGTTAATTTGAAATTAGTTGATTCCTTGAAATAATTTCCATAGTTGCAGTAGTTTCTCAAATGCTTATGTAGAAAACAAATCTGCCTTCTCTATGTTCTGCCTATAGAAAAGATCAGAAATAGAGGTGGAAAATGGAAATTGAGAACTTGCATTTCCTAACTCTTTTCTTACTAAACATGTTAAATCACTAGTGTTTCTTAAAGTCCATTTGGGTCAACTGCATGATCTGTTAATATCCGTTTTTTAAAGAGGAGACTCAGACTGGCCATTTATCTGGTCCATAATATTTAAAAGGTAAAAAAAAAAAAAACAAAAAACAAAAAACCAAACATCCAGTGCCATAGGCATTTTTCCATCAGTTTTGCTGGGGGAACATTGCTTAATTGTGTGTGAAACAAGCGTTTACTGCTGTGAATCACGCTGAATTGAATCAGATCAAATTAACATTGCTTAATTGTGTGTGAAACAAGCCTTTACTACTTTGAATCACGCTGAATTGAATCAGATCAAATGAATGATCAGTATTAGATCTCAGACAGCAGAAACCAGAAGTGTTAGAAATGTGTGCATCTTCATGTGTGGACATCAAAAAGATGGCTTTTGACTTGAGGTAGAGGTCACCATATTGCCAGAATTGCCATTAAAAATGATATTGTCATGAGCAAGCTAACCTGAGAAAAGCATCCTTGCCTGCAGCTTTTTGAAAAGGCTTTTATTCTTGCAGTCATATTGAGTTCCTTGCCAGACTACAGGTGCTGCAGACCCTGATTCAATTACAGAAAGAAGTAAATATGGCACAAATGAATATGTATTTCTTAGATGGAAAAGATTCTGAAGATTTCTTACTACAAAACAGAGTTTTGATGGTCCTTAGATACAATGTCTTTTTGTTTTACAAACATGGAAACATGGCCTTACATCTGCTACCCTGCTCTAAGACAATTATATGACAGTATGTCACGATGCTGTACAGCTTTGAACAGTTTTGAGTAGGAAGACAACAGACTTGAATAGGAAGACACAGTCAGTCTTTGAATGAATTGTACTTTGGCTTGATGTCTGTTTTTTGTAAAAAATTTTAATAGTACCCTTGTCTACTGAGGTAGACCTGGGCATCATGTAAGTAAAGGCAAGGCGAAGTAAACAAATTACATTTTCTTGAGAAAGGACAAAAACTGGTTTAAAACAGACCACTTACATGAATAGCAGGTTAATTTGTGTAGTCATAGCCATCTCCCTTTTCACTTGGCAGGCACGGGAGAGATGCTGCAGCATGTATGCTGGCATTTTGGCAGTGAGCATGTTTCCAGGAAAATGGAACTGCCAATTCAACGTAGGAATGTAAGCTTTACTGAATATACTGCTGATTGTGCCAGACGACTATCCATAAACAGATTATGTGTTCCTCAAGCAAAGAACTGTTGTCACTGTTTCTTTCTTGTGAACCATTTCTGAGTTGTCTTGAGCCAGCAGCATGTCTTCTGGTTTCAATCGTATGTTCAGTCAAAGAATGATACTCAAATTGGTTTTGAAACTGAAAAAACCCACATCTTTTTCATGTATACAGTTTCTTGCCCACAAGTTCATTGAAATGCCTAGATGTTAGATTTCAAATAAGGGAAGGGTAATTTAGTATACTGGGTCTCTAATTGCTTGTTTTGTTTGAAGATGTCTTGCATGTCATCCTTTCTCAAATGTGTTTTCTTGTTACTTCCCATTTCTCTTGGTGCTGAGATGTCCACTATGTTGTGTAAGGAGATTAAATGATGTCCTTAACATCAGCTTTTAACAGCAGCCATAGTATTTTATGCTAAGAAGTAGTCGACTCAAAACCAAGCTGAAGGTGTTAAGCAAATGCGGCTGCATCACAATTTGAGAAACCCGACCAAACATTCAGTGCTCCCGTGGACAGACGCACTATATCGTTGCTACTGGAAAACCGTGCTTAACCCTGTGAGTGGTAGATGAGAGCAAATGTAGGACAGGATTTAAGCTGTCTCCCCATATAGAGTGTCTTAAAAAAAAAAAACCAAAACCCACAAACCTGAATTGACAGTTTGATAGAATTCAGGATGGGGAGAATTCAGGATCCTCTTCCTTCCTGGAAAACCTTAGGCTAGCAGTATATTTTTCTTTCTTTGAATAGCTTCTGTAATACATCCCTCAGGTAAAATAGGAGTGGTTTTTAAAGACTTAATATTTTCTGGGGGGTTGTAAGAAGTAAATGTCATGCTTAATTCCACCCCTCCCCTGTAATTAAAACAGCTGAATGTACGTGTTATCTTTTTTGGAATAAGACCAAGCGTGAAAAATGTCAGCCTAAGCAGTTTCTTCTTTTTTTTTTTTTATAATAGCTATAGCTGTATAAATACAGTTTTTTAAATGCAAGTTCTATTCTAATGATGGCCATTTACTAGAAAAATCTTAACAACATCTATTTATTCATGAATTTGGTGCCACACACTGCCTTTTAGTTTATAACGTTCATGTAGTTTATATAAAGCTAGTCCCACTCCAGTTACTGTCTTATTAATGTGAATGTAGAGATGTGGAGAAAGTTCCTGTGCTCAAACAAGTAATTGATTTCACTAGAGTAGTTTTGAGTGGCCATACAGTAACACCCTAATGAACAGAAAACAGATGGTTCTGTTTTCTCCACACAGGTTACAATAATTCATAGATGAACTATTACTCATTACACTGATTTCTCTTCGGCTTGGGTGTTTTGTTAGTTTACAAGTCAAGCAATAATTGAGGAGAGGGGTTTTTTTGGATTTTTTTTTGGGGGGGTGTTTCTTTGGGGGTTTCTTTTTTTGTTTGTTTGGGTTTGGTTTTGGTTTTGTTTTGAAACAAGCGGAGTGAGGTAGTATGTGCTTTCCTGTTCGTTTCTTGGCTGTTGAGGCTTGACATGAAAGACTATTAGGAGAATAAAACTGAAAGGTAACATCTCATGCTGATAAAGCAGTTAGCACCATGATTTTGCATTCCAGAGCTTAAGACCAAGGCCTGACACAGCGAGTGCTTCCCCTGAAGCTGTCAGGATTTTTCTTAGCTTTTTTGTCTGTGTCTAGAGCAGTTGTTTTCCCCTTGGTTGCAAGGTGATGGTGGTCAACAGGTATCCTTCCATTAAAGGACTCTAGAGGTTGTTCTCAGGAGACAGCTGGGTATGCAGTTGTTGTTCCCTCTTAAAACGTCTTTCTTGATGTGATGTAGGCTTTGTGAGGTGAGCTGGCAGTTTTCATCTTCAGTGGAGGAAAAAGATATCAGTCCTTAATGTCCCCTGTAAAAAGGGTGACAGACTGATTGTATACCGTTGCCTAGAGTCTGTTCATGGGGTTAAATCACATACTGTCCGGACAACTTCTGTCTCTTGTGTTTTTTGGTTTTGTTGGGTTTTTTTGTTGTTTTGTGATTTTTGGGGGGTTTTTTTGGTTGTTTTTTTTTTTTTTTAGGGAAAAGTGCAAACTGTCAGTGAGAGAAGAGTGGTGCCCTGTGTCAGGCTATGGTCTCCTTTTATCTGACATGTTCTTTGAAGTAGAATTTTCCTTTTTCTTTAATCTTAGAAGCTGTACACCAAGTCTTTACAAATCAGAGAGTATAACCATATTTAAAGCTGAGGTTAAAAAGGAGTGAAGCAGGAATACATACTGCTTAGAAATGCAGATTTCATTGCATGTTATTTGCAACAAATTGTATATGTAACTATATATGAAAGGGAGTCCTTGGAGTTCATAGCCACTTTTATACATTGTTGGCATTTTGAACTAAAATTTGTTTGGCCACCCCTGAGAACTGCATCTGCAATAAGATTAAAAACTTATGATCAAAATGAGGAATAACCATATATAACCTTTGGCAACAGCATATGGAATAACACTCTTTATTCCTTTGCCAGTTTTGCTTTCCTTTCTGAAACGTCTGCTCTGTATTGGTGTTTGCTGTGAAAATTACCCACGTGTCCATTAAGCATATTAAGGAGGGAGGCTAAAGAAGCTAGTTTAAAGGAAAAAAACTTTTATAAATTTAGAATACTTAATAGAGCAAAAGGTCAACATAAATTCTAACTGTTCTTTTAGGGCCCCTGGTGAATGTCCATACAAAGGTTGAAAAATCTGCTTCATAAAGATAAGAGCTTTACGTTCCGATAAGGTGGTCGAGGTTCAGCTAGCCTCGAGCATTTCTCATGCCACAGATGCTTTGGCTTTAGAAAAATCTTTGAGCTTGTTTTCTTGCAAGGTCTGAGTCACTGATGTGTTCGCTGTCCTCCTCCGGCTTGGCGCTGTCGGAGAGGAAAATGGTGCAAGGGAAAAGAAGTTTTGCTTCTCATTAGCAAGCAGCACTTTGTCCTTGGGTGTGCATAGATGTGTATACGTATATGAACAGTAGAAACTCAGGCAGCTACCCATCCCCTCCTCTGAAAATACTATAGTAGGGAAA
>NW_009229750.1:20972-44664 GCF_000690835.1 Fulmarus glacialis
GCAGAGCACTGTATGTGGGTGGGTTGGGATGGAGAGGGGGATAGTGGAGGAACGCGTTACCCCAGCTCCACTTCCATCCCTGGGTGTGTAAGTGCACTCCTGAATGCTCTCATGCAGCTCCCCTGCATCCCTCCAAATAAATATTTATGAAAGAAATGGTGGTAGTGCTTCCCATTTTTCTGGTTCCCTTCTCAATTTAACTTAGCTTGCTGCGGAACAGATCTTTTTAGCTTCCTTATTTCCTTCTTTGGGAAAGATGGTATCGTACACAGAAAATAGCAGTGCTGTCACTGTGGGCTCTACAAGGCCTATCATAAAGTTGACACATTCAGGTTTTGTGTAGCAAAGTTCTGCTTGGGGCTACAGGGTAATGCTCTGTGTTGGAGCACTGCAATAGACTTTTGTAGCCCTAGAGTGCAGGACGCCAGCTGCGGAGCTCTATCTGAAGACGTGGCTCCGTAGTCCCTCCAACTCAACACCCTGAATACTTGCCTTGCCTTAGGTGACCCAGCAAAAACTTAAAAATGTTTTCTGTGAAGGACAGTGCTGCCTGGAGCTGGAGGATGTGCCGCTTGCCAGCTCAGATGCAAAGCAGCAGCTTAATGCCACCCTGCTGTCCTGGAGTAAAAGCCGGCAGCGGGTTCAGAGCACACACTGCAGCACTTGTTGAAATTTCGACTCTAGGCCTGACAGATAGTTCTTTCAAAACGAAGGTCTGGTCTTTAATAAGTGTTTTTATTTGCATTTGCTAAATGCTAGTTTGTTACGGCATACTGTATCTCTTATTGAATGGACCTTTTGCTGGGTACTGACATATAGTCCTAGGCAAAAACCAGTTACTGAAGAAAACTGTTTTTGCTGGAGGGAGTTATAGCAGAAACTCTGGAATGATGTGTGGCTTGCTTTGTGTGGACTTAGTATATCAAATACTTTGTAGTTTTTTTAGTTTGCTATGAAAGCATAGCCCATGCTGTTCCAGATCTTTCTCTTGTTCAAATTACAACCTGACTTTTACGGTTTCTTGCAGGCCAGCCCTCCAGATCTCTATATTGAAAGATTTAACGTAGCTCTTGGACAGTATATGGGAGCATTGCAGAGCATTGTGCCTCTTTTCATATATATGGTAAGTTTTAGAAAATTCTTTTCAAATAAAGTATGTCCATACACAAGATGCTGACTGAAAGTGAAAACAATAAAATGCAGCTATAATGATTTTTAACTTGTAGAACTTAACGATTCGTGCCTGGTTTTGCTACCTGCATAACAGTACTGATCAAGTTGTGTGGGGAGAGGAAGGGGAAGCCGTGCTTTTTAAATGTAGAGTTTTGCAATTGGTTTCTGCCTTAATATTTCTTTCCTGGGAGTGGGGGGAATGGTTTTTATTTTGATTGTTAAAAAAGCCTTCCCAAATAGTTAGGTCATTATTTATATCTTTTTGAACAGAGATAGTTTATTGGCTTGTTATATGTTGGCTTGGTAGTTTGGGCAGGCTACAAAGATGATTGTTTCTTGCTTTTAAATTGCACAGATTCAGACAAGACAGAAGGAAATGTTTCTTGGAAATGTCTGTGTTGCTTGCTAAAGCAATTTAGAGCGTTGACTGGATGAAGACAAACATGTTCATAGCACTGTCAGGCATACTTGCAGAGGTTCAGAAACCATTGGCTATAAGTATTTGTCGTGCTGATTTTGTAATTTATGAAGTCTTCTATACTTCTGAAGAAGTTTATAATTTGCATTGTTTTTGTCAAAGTGCCAAGACTTTTGTTGGTTTTTTTATGGTAATGAATAACTTAAGCTTGAAATTTGTCCTTCTCCCAGAAACCGTCCTTGCATTGGCATCACTTAGAAATAAAAACTAAAGAAAGTATCTGTTGGGAAAGAAACCTTTTTTTTTTTTTTTGAAAAGAAAAAAAGATTTAAACTGATTTAAATTAAATAAACCTCAAACTCTTTAAAATTATGCTTATTGGTAGCTTCCCAGAGTTTGGGAAGCAGTATATTTTAGAAGGATCTCCTATGTTTCAGTGAATACACCTGAAAGCAGGTAATTTGCTATAGTCTTTCAGCATAGTATCACCGTATAGATTTGTTGCATTAAAAGAGGGATTTGTTTTTCTTGAACTGGGCGTCTTCTAATGTACTCTTTATCTAGTTAATACAGAATGAAGTCTGTTGCTACAGCTTCACTTGTAAGCTTAGGGATGTGTTCCTGGTCATGATTTTCATTTTTGTCCTGAATCCTGTCATGAAATGCTGGGGAAAAACTAGGAAGATACTTTTTCCCCCTATTGCATTCAGGTATTTTTAGATGCTAGCCATTTTTTCACCTGTGTGTGCTTGACTGGTTTATTGCAGACAAGTGATTAAGCAATCTCATAATTTAATATCCATTTACAATGGAGATAAACTGCTCAGGTGTGTACTTTTATTGAGTGCTCAGATCTGTCACTGAGGTTCTTCCATCAGAGGTCAAAATCTATCCTTAACAATTAAGACTGTAGTAACTAACATCTAAAAAATGTTCATGATAGACATATAAACCGACAGATTTTATCATTATAAGCTTTGTCTGTATGACCAGACAAGGTATAATTGCTCAATAGATTTCCACGTCTTTCTTTGTACACAGTTGTGATGTGGTGTTTGTATCTTCAAATGAGGAGCGCTCTGTATCCCATCATTTCTTTTTTTAGAGTTCGAGTCTAACTGATATCTGAACATAGTAAAAATGGTTAATGAGTAATAAACAGATCTGTAAAATGAATAGTTAGATAGTAATTTTTTTTTAATTTGAGAGCAAAGAAAAGTGAAAGTACACTATCATTTTAAAGGAGAAGCTTCTTTAAAGCATGGCTAGTGATTTGTTCAGGCAGTAAAACTCTGTTCCTGCAAACACTTTCTCATTTAAGTGACTTAATTCAAGTTAGGCCTGAGAGTGGGTGACTTATGTGTTAGTTCCTCTTGCTGCCAAATGTAGTGCTGATTTGGCTCAGCTGTATAGCTGGTTTTGAAGGCTAATGTTAAATCAAGTCTCATACTTTTTCTCTGAAATAATTTATTAATCAGTGTTGTGCATGACGTGGAAAATATCTCTAGAGAAGTCAGGGTGAAAAATGTTTTCCTCTCAGTTTTTTCTGTATGCATTTGGAAGTACTTTTATGTACAGCCACTCCTGCAATTTTACATTGTAGCATCTAATCAAATTTTCTCTTATACAGCAGTAGCAGTTTCCTTTATTTAGAGAAGAAAATACAATTAAAAAACAATTGCAAGAGGTGAAAGCCTAATTATTCTACAGTATAAATCAGAGCTTTGCAGTTACTTTAATAGATACTGTCAATGTATTTTTAAGTGAGAGGACTAAGTTGTTGAACTCTGCCTTTTTATCAGAGATGGCAGGGCTTTCCTTTTTTTGGTAGTGATGTGATTGCTTTAATCAGGAGTTTCCAAAGCTGCTGAGTTGCACTCATAAACTTTGTCTTGAAAGGATAATTATATTGCTGCTTAGGAAAACTTTTAACATGCATTTAAATATTATAAAAATCTATGAAGCCAAGGAAAACCTGAAGGTTTTTTGTACAACTGGAACATATGTTTATCCCTTGGTGGCCAAGAAAGGCATAGTGTTTTGCCTTAGGCTTAGTCCTGTGTGTTTTGATATCAACAGCAGCACTTTTCTTCTTTCCTCTGATACGTGCCAAACCATATTCTTGTGTGTGAATGGTGGGAATACAGGAAAGGTGTTTTCTTAACCTTCTTGTATATGGTGACCGAGGTGTGTTTCAAAGCTTATCTTAAGTGATGGTTGAGAGGGCTGACTTTGCAATTGGGGCGGTTTTTCCTTCTTTTGCTAGGAGCACTAGTGGTTTTCTTTTTCACGTGGTGATGGATTTTTTTCAGTCTTATGCTGCTACAGTGGACTTTTCAAGAAAGCATGGAGGCCCAAAGCACTTTTGTCCCTCCAGAGTTCTGTGGGTTTAAGCTCCTTCAAAAGTTCTAGGATGTAACCGCAGATAAAGCAAATTAAATTGGAAGTCAGCTTAGCACACAGTGCTTTATTCCTAAGAATAATTCCTAGTAAATAACTGTTTGCTTTGTAAATATAAATTAGGTTATTCTGTATGCTTACAGATTGTACATATCACAGCATGCTGCACACATGAATGAATAAAAATAATATTTCCACTTCAAGAAAAAATAAAATCAGTGCTTAGATGATACACTTTTTTATAATGGGTTCTCAATTGTTAATTATACTTAGAGATATAACTGAAAATCTGTTACCTTGTGGCATGAAATGAGCCTAACATTTGTGAGCACTGTGGTTTCAGGATAGTTAAGAATTTTTTCATTGCCTCTAAAATATTACTATTCTTATTGAGTGGTATTGCACTTTGTTGCTTATCAGCTAGAGGGCATTTTGTGTGTGTCTGTATACACATATATGAGTGTGTGTGTATATATATGTATGTGGCTGCTATGATAAGCACTCATATACTGTTTTTTCTCTTTCAAGTATTTATTGCTCTCCTCTTAATATTAACACAATTATGTCTTTTAACATTTGCCAGATTGCTTTATGATATGGTGTTTTGTAGGAGAAATGCTTCTATCATATCTGACTTTCTCAGTTTTTGATATCTGCTTACCTTTTACCTGTCAGTTAGACCTTTAGGTGACTTGACACACTTTTCAAGAAATACTGGTACAGCCTAGGTAGTGACATCTTATACAGAAAATCTTCCTGTTTTTCCACTAACAAGAATGGGGAAGGTGACAGCTCTTCTGCTATCTCCTTTTAGCGCTGTGGATTGGAAATGAAGTACTTATCTTAGGTGATTTTTCACTGTCTATTTAAATCCATGCAAGTGTAACATCTTTTTGGAAAGGTGTTTCCAAGTAAGAAAATGTGAAGAGTATTTTACAGTTGTTCTATGTGTAAGTACTGTGTTGTAACTCTTCTCCTTGAAACTACTGGGAGTTTTTTGTTGCTTTTCTAGTTATGAAACTTAAGGTGTAGGCTTTCCAACTCCTAAACAAAAGAAAGCATCACAGTTTGCCCATGTTGTTGCCAGCTGCTTTTAGTGTAAGAAGGTCTGGAGGCTGGGAAAGGAACAGAGTAAGTTATTTCCTTAGCTGGGTGCATCTCATCTGTCAACTCATAAGAATCAGTAGTTTGACATTGTCAGGTTTGATTCAGGTCAGCAGACTTGTGCTGAGACGCTCTGGTCGCTCCTGTGTGTTGCACCAGTGGGTACATGGTAGTATGTGGTCAGGAAACTCAGGGTGGAAATGGTTTAGGAAGTTAGGTCTGATGAAAGACTGGAGTATGGTGTGTAGCTTAACACTTCGTAGAAGATGTATATCTTCAATTGCTGTGAATTTCTGTTGCAATGGCAATTCACCATTAACCAAAAATACTACAAATGAAGTTGGTCCGTTTCTTACAAGACAAGTTATTCTGTTTGCAGAGCTTCTCCCTCAATCTCTGTTCGAAGAACAGGCCCAGGTGAGGGGGAGACAACTGAGTAATAGCCCTTGATAAAACCTCTACAGGTAGGATGGCTTCAGGGAGGGAACCGGCAGTAGGAAGTTACTAAATTTTTAAAAAATCTTTTTAAGATTGTGGTCCGTCACTGCAACAAACCTGAAGTTCAATAGGGGCACGTATTCAGCCCCTGGATTGCCTTTGTTTTAACAGGTTCAGCTTTCATTAAAGGTAAATAATGGCTGCTGAATGCTTGCCTTGAAAATTTAAGTGGTTTCTGCATGGACAGTTTATTACGGTATGTGTAGAGTTTTGGTAATGGCCTGGAGAATGGGTTTCACAAAAAAAATGTAAAGATCAGTCTAATAGTGTTCTGAGGGTTTGTTTCAATTACATTAAATGCTTTAGCGAATAGGAGAACAACTTGATTTAAAGTATGGAAAAACTTTTGTCCCTTAAGATATCCCTTCCTCTAGTAAATCTCTCAGATAAGTGTTCCAGTACGTTATTTTTGATTAAGTTGATTTTCTATTACATTATCTGTTTAACTCTTGTACACAAGTTGTCCAGATGAATTCAGTTGTTCTATTTCCATGTTAGTGTTGTAACGATAGGAGATTTATCTTGAAACAATTATTTTTTCCCAGCATTTAAAACCCACCTATGAATAAAATACAGACAAGAAATCTTACTATTAATTGCAGGCCGGGAACTGAGGAATGACACCAAATAGTACATTAGGTATAGAGGCCCTCAAGGAACTCACGAACAGAATTTCCTTTGAGGTTTGAAGAGGTGAATTTATTATTAATGCTGAGTGGGTCAAGATAATTGAATCCTAAAAATGTTAATGTAGTTCAGTTTTGTATAGATTTGTATATATTACTTATTTCCACAGTTGATTAATTCTGAGTGGCTATCCTCTGAGATTATCAATGAACCACAGAAGTGGATAGCTGTACTGAACATTTGTTATTGTAACATACCTGTTTAATGGCTTAATCACTTTTAGACATTGGTAAAAACGTTTTCTTTTGTTATAAACATGATGACTAGCCCTATTTTGGTGTTAGAGCATTTATGAAGTCCTAAAATGAAGTGTTTTTTCTACAAACTCCCCAGTCTGGATGGATATGGAGATATATCTGTAGATACAGGGGGGGAAAAAAAAATATGCACACCTGTATGTAAGTAGGTTTGTTACCAATAGTACCACATGCATTCTTAATTTTAAATACATGTTTTTTTTGTTGTACAGGAATGTTCTATTTAGTATAAATGCAGTCACCAAGGAAGCCCTTTACAAGTCAAATATTCTACAGTTTTAAAATTTTGAACTATTTTTATTCAGGGAAAAAGTAAGTTTACTTTACTTGCTATTATGAAAAACAAGCTTGAAAACTTCTGTCTTATTTTCCAGAATAAATTTTACATAGAAACCAAGCTTAACAGAGACTTAAAAGATGACCTTATAAAGCTGTTTACGGAACATGTTGCAGAAAAGCACATTTACAACCTAATGCGTAAGTAAACCTATTGAATTTTTCTTATAATGGGAGTCTGGAAAACCACAGTGCTTTCAGATATTACAGAAATTCACAGCAAGTAGGGAGAAAATGGCAAAGGATTAGTGAACTTAAATACAAATTCCTTTGTAAGCCATCCACATGAAGAAATGTGGCACACTTCAACTTATTTTTTTAAAAAATGTGGCTTTGTATGAAGTCATGGTTTTCTTGAGTATCTGGGGGAACCAATGTATATTTTCCCTTGTAACTTGTGATTATGACATAACGAATGTTTTATTGTCCTATTGTTTATGCTGTTACTCTTTAATTTCATTACCAAAATAATGACAGGTATCATTAAGAATGTGGTGTGGTCAAAGAGTTGTGATACCGCTGGGGTTATTGTCATGATGTACTTGACTACTCCCTGCTAGGTAGTGAACTGCGTAATGCTGACAGCAGTTTCTCTGTTAACCTAATGGGTTAATGCAAATAGAATA
This sequence comes from Fulmarus glacialis, assembly GCF_000690835.1. Lineage (NCBI taxonomy): Eukaryota > Metazoa > Chordata > Aves > Procellariiformes > Procellariidae > Fulmarus > Fulmarus glacialis. The sequence continues at coordinate 28,472 of NW_009229750.1, forward strand.
TGCTTCAAGTGATACGCTTCCCGTTAAGTGTTCCTGCGGGTAGCTCCTGTGGTGAACTGCTGAGTTTGCCTGCCACCATCAGTGTGTGTTTGTGTGAGCGTAGGGACCTTGCTACTGGCCTGGTTAGCTTTCGAGAAGGCAATTAGCAAAGGCAGAGCTAATCGGACTTGGAGTTCAAATTGGAAAAGTTTGCATAGCGGTGAGCAGTTGACTGACATGCTCGGAGAATTGCAGTTGTAGGTGCTTTGTGCAGCTGGACAGTTCCCTGTGCCCCGTGTTGAGCTCAGTATCTGGCCTGGTGTACTCCTTTCTGTGACCCAGCCCTACTGCAGTGTCTCTGTTTTCATCTAGCTGCTCCCCTCCTCTTCTCTCTGAAGCAATCTGTATGCTAAATGGAGACCAAATGATGGGCGATTAGAGTCGAGTATATTTCTCCTTTTGCCTTTACATGGATAGTAATGCCCTTCTCTCTCCAGCGAAGGGCTGGGGGAAAGGAGCTTTGCTATGTTTTTTAGGGCCACTGTGAGTTGGCATCCTGGGAGGAGGGTGGGTGAACAAGGTGACTACCCTGAGGTCAGGGAGCCTGGTACACTAGAATGATGGGAGATCTTCAGCTCTGATGCCATCTTGTTCTTGCTGTTTGGAACAGTCTCCCTAAAAAGAGCGTTTAGCCATGTAGCAGGTCAGATAACCTTGGAAATAGCAGGACAATGAGGAATGCCCGCCCATGGACCTGATGTTTTATTTTGTGCCAAAGAGGTTTAATGGTATCATGAAACCTGCTAAGATGATCGCTGCAACAGGGTCATGGAAAATTCAGCTGATACTCCCTTCAGATTAAATACATTTAATTTTAAGTGTATGCATTTTGTAGGCAATGAAAACATCAATGTGATATTTTTCAATGAAGTAGCAAAGGTAACACCGGTCAAATCTTTAGAACATAAATAATGTCAGATGTGTGTTGCTATATAATTCATTTTCTGTGGATGATAACACGAGAAGCAAATAGAAATTGCAGATGAACTATTGAAAGGGAAAGACCTGTGGTGGGGTGTGTGTGTGTGAAATCTAAAATACTTCTCCCCAGCTTTGTGTTAGTTGCGGAAGTAAAATTAAAAGAAAACATTGAAAAATAAAAATAAGCTGTCATAGTCACTGACTGTGTTGCTCTATGTGGGGTCTCTTGTTTAATGAGCAACTTCTTTGGATTTCATTTCAGTCTTACCGTCAGTTTATTAAAACTAAGTTATTTAGTTTTTATTTTGCTTCTAAGTAAGATAATATATACTGACATGTATAAACTCCTAACTGTCATCTGACTTGGTTAAATCTTGGATAATAGGATCGTTAAATTGAGTTAAAGTATGCCTAAATAAAATCCTAAAGTTGCTACCAGATTCCTGGGAAATAATTGAAGATACATAGCACATGATATAGTACTGTAGAGGTGCTGAAAAAGTTCTAGTGTTTTATTATTTTTGTGCCATTCTCAGCTGTTCTTTCTAGCTTGCTGAAATTCAGACCATAATAACTAAGAATATTACCTTCATTTTTGGAAGTGTAAGGGCCCTATGAAAATAGGATAAAAGTCAGCATTTGTTAATTACTTTACTTCCCGATGTCATTGTCAACATGTGGTACTGTTTCCTGATATTTGATATAGATATGGTTCAACAGAAGAGTGTTTTTTTATTATGAAGGGGGGTGGAAAAAAGGGTTTTGAGTGGGTATGGTTCGGAAATTAAAGGCAGTGAAATTGTGGTCTATATAGAGGAATGGAATTCTGGGGCCGTTTTTTAAAGAGATGCTGCAGCTGCCACTTCAGTGAGAAGAAGCATGCCTTCCCTCTATTTTAAAAAACAAACAACAAAATCGGTTTAATCAGTTTGTGATCTAGACTCAGACAAGAATAACATCTGCTCTTGCTCTTGAAATTTGTTGCTGTGGTTTTTGTACGAAGGGGTTTTTGTTTGTAGTATCTTCTTGTTCTATCAGAGCCTGGAAGCTGGCATTTCTATTTGAAGTTGTGTTTAAGAAGGACTGTAAGTACATTTCAGGTACATTTGATTTAAGAAAAAGTCCCTGCTCCACTTCAAAAGAAGGGGAAAAAACAAAGTCAGAAAAGCAGTGCAGCACAGATCTCTTCCTTACTGTTTGATCTTGCCCAAACTCCCACTGGTTGAGTCGGCCCTCGTCCTTGTGCTGTGTGGTTGAAGGCAGGAAGATGCAAAATGAACTGGTACAATGGTCTCTGTGGTGGGAGCACTTATCTGAGCACTTAGTTGCAGAAAATAGAGTGATTAAGGGTGAATTCATTATTTACAGAAGAAATATCGCCTAAGTGAACTTTACGTGGACAAATTTTGCCTGCACAAACACCGATTTGGTTCCATTTTTTTTTGATAGAGGAAATGTTTTAAAAAAAAAAAAAGTTCTACTATCCAGAGCATTTCTGAGCAGTTAAACTAAATACATAAAAAATTATATAATACACAGATCCATGAACACAGCTGGTTTTGTGAAACACTTCTGCATTCACACGTATTTATCAAGTCAATGCTCTTCAAATTAAAGTGGATACATTTGAACTAAGTGAATATAACCTGATTATTTTCCTTACAAAGCCAAAGCTGGCTCTTGCTGATAAGACTGCTGTATTAAATGGCTTGGGAGAAGTTGCTATGTGCAGAACTACTTAACTGAATGTAATAAGCAAAGATATAGCATCTTATTTACAAGAAGCTTCAGAAATGCCGGGGGGAAGATGCAGATAATATCTCTTTGTCACTAGGGAAGGGGTGGTGGAGAATGTTTTTTTGTTCCTGCTAGAGTCCTGCATGAGATGACTTGTAAGCAGTAAAATTCAGGAACATGTGTTTTTTCTCCTTCTGCAGCCACTGTCTCTCCTGGTAGGTTAGACCTGGGTTTCCTGGACTATAATCTCAGTGCCCTGGAAACATCCTGCCTATTTGTTCTTGTGTCTAGAAGAATGGCAATTATTGCAAACTTTCACTGTTTTCAGTGGTGAAAATGAGTAACAGCTCCTGAAGCTCTCTACTTTTAGTACTTGCAGTAGGTAAAATTCAATGGCAGAGAGTATTTGCAAGTAACTGCTATTCTTCTCTTTTTTTATATTGACGGCTTAGTGCCCCAGACAAGCTTGCTTTTAAATCTAACAAAAGAGAAAAGCTATTAACAGCATACTGTTGTTTCTGCTTGGTGGATAGATCACTTGGTTTCCAATTACAAGAGTTTGCAACTACCCCTGTTCTCTTTCCAGAAAGTAAAGAAAGGAAGGTGAGCGCTAGGCTGGAGTCCTGCTCTGGGAGGGCTGATGAGATTCTCAACATCTCAGTATTGAGAAGAAAAGTAACAATAATTTAAACTGGTCATAAAGGTTGTCGTGGTTTAACCCAGCTGGCAGCTAAACAGCACACAGCTGTTCGCTCTCTCCCTCCAGTGGGATGGAGGAGGGAATTGGAAAAAAGGTAAAATTCATGGGTTGAGATAAAGGCAATTTAATAGGACAGAAAAGGAAGGGAAAATAATAATGATGATAAAAGAATATACAAAACAAGTGATGCACAATGCAGTTGCTCACCACCCGCTGACCGATGCCCAGCCAGTTCCCGAGCAGTGGCTGCCCACCATTCCCCCCCACCCCCCGCCCCGGCAAACTCCCTCCAGTTTTTTCTTCAGCATGACATCATATGGTATGGAATATCCCCTTGGCCAGTTTGGGTCAGCTGTCCTGGCTGTGTCCCCTCCCAGCTTCTTGTGCACCTCCAGCCTCCTCGCTGGCAGGGCAGTATGAGAAGCTGAGAAGTCCTTGACTTAGTGTAAGCACTGCTCAGCAACAACAAAAACATCAGTGTGTTATCAACATTATTCTCATACTGAATCCAAAACACAGCACTATACTAACTACTAGGAAGAAAATTAACTCTATCCCAGCCAAAACCAGGACAGGGTGAAAGCAGTTTTAGAAGGCAATCTGAGGAAAAGAATCCTCCTTATTCTTTGCTTACAACAGTGTTTGTGGTGGAAGTAGGATTTATCAGGTTGGTTATGGCACTTCCAAATAAGTAGTAGCCTTAGCATATCACTGTAGTACTTACACCATTTCTATCTGTGTGTGTGTGAGCTGTTTCTTTCCTTCCATGTTAGTATTTTGAGTTCAGCAAGTGGTTTCTACTCTTGCAGGAGCAATGTACTGGTAGGTAACATTCAGTACAAGCTGGTTCTTTCCAAAGAAGCACCTGCCTGTACTTCTGGACAGAAGTTCCTCAACTAGGAAGTCAAGTGACCTCTGTCAGAGGGAAAACTGCTTTCTTCAACACTTCTGATTTTGTTTCCTATTGACTGGCGTGAGCAATGGATGTTTGTGTGTTCCCATCTTCGATCTACTCTGTCAGGAACAGGTCACAGAAACAGGTCCTTTTTATCCAGAGGAAAGGAAACCTCTTGGACCATGGTGAAAATGCTATAGAATAAATAGGGCCGAGGACTTCATGGGTCTTAAAATTGTTGTCAGGATCCAAAGTGATAATACGGCTTGTGAATGAGGCAGTTCTCTGACAGAACTAGAGTATGGGCTTGAAAACCCGTGAAATTTAGGCAAAATTATTATTAAGGATTAAAGCACTAGATCTCAACTTCTGGCTGTCTTAGTTTTTTTGTTCATGATATATATCAAGATAATTACAGAATTTGCTACTGAAACCTGAAGATACAGAGCAGTTACCTGTATGTAGATTCTAATAGCATGTAGGCAATTGTTGAATGTAGTTCTCCATGTCAGTGCTTGTGCGAGTTCAGACCAAAAACCCAGTGTGAAAATGTATCATGTGTATTCACCAAAAGTAGCAGCTTTTCTCATGGTTTTCCGAGAAACAGTCTGTAAAAAGTCTGGAGGAGGGGGAGGAATCACAGCCTGTTTCATGATGTTTGCAATTTCTAATTAGTTACTGGAAAAAAATTTCTCTGAAGATTCTTACATATGACAGCTTTGTTTCTTCCAAGTTACATCACTTAGATTCAGCTGAGGTGAAGAGATCTTGCTGCTCCATTTTCTTAATTTTTATTTTTTTGCTGGAGGTATATTTTAGTTCAATAGAAGGGCCGTTTATGTTGGAAAAGGTTTTCCTTTATAAAGATGGCACTTGCGTTGGTGCTTTCTGAAAAGTACCAGAAAAGTTAATTCGAAAGTTGGAGAAGATTTCTAACAGCTTTCTGATGATGAAGTTGTGCAACTGTTCTTTTTGGTTGCAGCAGGTACAAATTTAATACAAAATTACAGAGAATTAATCAAGTTGTAACTGTTAGAGGCTGCTAAATGTAGCAGAGAGCACGTTTCCTTTGCAGAGGTTTGCCTGTTGTTTGTGCAGTGGGTAAGCAGGAGAGGGTGTGTTGCTCCATGGGCACCCAGACTTACATACTTAGCAGATGTGTTTTGCTGTGTTGACCTCCAGAAGCCTGTTGATATCAATGAAGCAAGGGACCCTCATCTCTTTGGCTGCGTACTGCTATGACATAATGCCTTTTGTTAATAAATTCCATATCTAGCTTTTGTTTCTGCATACCCCAGGAGAAGAGGAGCAGTACAAAAAGCTGAGAGAAGGACTGTGATTGATGCCACATTCGTAGCCTGACTCTATAGCTACAACAGAGAACATGGGGTTTATTTTGATGTGTTTGGGTTTTTTTATTCAGTCCCCATGCCTCACCCTTTGTCAAAGATAGACAAGAAAAAGATGGATTGGATTGACTTTTTCCCTGCTCTAGTTGGCATTTCTTTTTTCCCCTCCATTTTGACATCTGTCTCAAATGATCTGCATATGAGAAGCAAGCTGTCATTGCCTTGACCCACAAATTGCAGAGAAAATCCTCTGAAAAAGGGGGAAACACTCTCGTTATTTTTCAGCTTCTTGCAGAAAGCATTGCCCCCACCCTTTTTGTATGCTGCCCTTCTAGATTTACATTCAAGAAGTTGTTGTTCTTTGTGCTTCTCATTTCCATGTCAGATCTAGTGCTTATGCTTCATAAGGAAATAGCAGTTAGTTTCATTAATGAACTTGTTCTTGAATGGCTGTACTGTGTTGCATCAAAAGTCAGTGTAGCCCAGTGTCCTTGTCTTGGCAAAAATGCATAGAACATCATTATAGGTTTGGTGCAGCAGAAGTTCGATGACCTGGGTTTATATCTTGACAGGTATGTGCCCGGTAGGAAGAGCTGAAGGTTTCCTTGCATGGTTTAGGCTATGTCTACATTAATAAGTGGTGTGGGGTAAAGGGAGCAGATTTACAGAGGATGAAACACGTACGTGTTGGTGTTGAGGACTCAGTGTTCACCTTTTCATGTGTTTTGGAGAGTTTTATTTCATGCTTGCTAATGTCTGGTCCTGTGGACAGAATGCCAGTTAGTAGTTCAAGCACATCTGGTTTAATCTTGCCCAAAAGAAATTAAGTTAATATGCTCCATGGCAGTTCTGTCATATGAACCAAGGAGCAGTAAGTGGGGATGATCAGTGAATTTGCTCCAAAAGCACATTTCTAATCTGAACTAAAGCATTAATATAGAATCTGCCCTTAAGCATTTGAAATCACTATTCTTTTTTCTTTGAGACAGAGAGTGACTACCGTGATGGCAGCAGCAATATGTTGTTAAAAAAATGTCCCATTCGACTGCTGAGGCTCTTTCCTTCTGTAATATGTGGGATGTGGCTCAGCCCCTAGACGCTGCTTTGCTTACTGATTTTGCACACTTTAAGGAAAAAAGTATGAGAAGAAAATATGCACAACTTTAGTCTGCCACCTTCATAAAGATATGTTTCTTGCTTTTTAAGTTTAAGAATGATACAGAAAAATAAAAGAATTGATTTCTTTAATTAAAAAAAAAAAAAGCAGAATTACTTGCCTGTGGAGTAACTTGCCCTCTGTCTTTAAAATCAGCCTACGTGTCTGGATAGGTAAAATGAAATTAGAAGATTCCTTCCTCAGGGTCTTAAAAATGAAGCAAGGTGGCAGAGCACTAGGAGAAAATACTGATCCTTTCCAGTGTATTTGTTCCAAACTAAAATGGGGTGATTTCTGTTAGAATTCCTTTACAACAAAGAGCTAATTTACTTTTTTCCCAGCTATGGACAGCAAATGTTTTGGGGGGCAAGAGGCTTCTATAGCATAAAGGGTCCTTTTTGAGATGTAGGGAAGGGATGCATTTATTGTCAAGTTCTTTGTTAAAAGTAATTTTTAAAGATTTTTGTGCATCTACAGGATTGTGAATCTGTTCAGTGTTTAATTTCTGGCTTATTCTACAGAGGCAAATAGTTTAATCCCATTACCTCCACTTCAAATTCCCATTCTAACCTTAAAATGATGTTTTCCTTCGTTTCCTTCCTTCCTGTCTTCATTCCAAATGTTGATAGACACAGATAACTGATAGTGAAAATCAACTGCAGTATGTTCCACTTCTTTTCCAGCATGTGGGGAGTGTGCTGGGATGCTGCTATTGCAGGATGATTGACCATTCCTTCTTCTTCAAAACACTGAATTGGCATGTTAATGTCAGCCTGTTCTTAGACCTCAGCAGGTACCCCTACACTATCAAGGGCTCTATAGGATAGCTTTTGTAACCATTAATCTTTCTTATACCCGCTGTGCTCTGTGGGTCTGATAGAATAATCAAGAATAACACACTCGCCAGTTTAAGGGTGGTATCACTAATATTGAAGTGGTAGCTGTAATTTGACAGGGCTAAGTAATTGTGTTGTAACCATATTGGAAACAGTACTGTTACCAAGCATTATAGAATACACTTATATTCTTTAAAGAACACCTAATCTGCACACAAATTTTGTCACTGAACTAAACTTTTCATCAAAGAACTAAGTTATTTTAAAAAGTTGCAGCTGTGTTTCTTATTTGTCTTGTTTCATGTTAAGTTGCAGCACCTCACAGTAAGGCAGTTTTTTAATAGGAAAATATAGTCTTAAATAATGAGTGTCATGTTTAATCTGGCTCCTCGGAAAAGAAATAGGAATAATGTTCCCATTTCAACAAGCCTCCATAAAATTGTAAACATGAAAATATCACCTTATTTTCTAATTATAGAAGTCCAACAGTCTATATTTCTACATTTATGGCTTTGTTTTTCATATTTATTCTTGTTACAACACTGAATATTTTCCATGTGATTAAGACTTGGAATTTTTATTTTGTAGCATTTTTATTATATACTTAATAAAGCTTTTGGGCTACGTAATGAATATTTTAAAAGTAATCTGTGGCTGTATGAAATGCCTAGTGGCAAATGCTTGGTAATAAATACAACTTTTAATGTTTTTTTTTCTAATCTACATTTTAATTCATTGCAAACTTTTGAAGAATTTAAGTTGCTAAAAATTTATTTTTAGTTCTGTTTAAAGGAAAATAAAAATGCAGAATCATGAGGAGTTTGATGTAACTGCAAATGTGAGTGTTAAGCCAGAGGGAAGGTTGGTTTTCATGAAAAAGACTTTTGAAGTTCTGGATCGATAGTTAACATGTACAAATTGTACCGGGGTTAAAGTAATGAAAAGGTAATATATGATCAAGCTTCATCAGTCAATTTAATAACAAAATAGGCAGCAGGTAAAAAACCTCAACAAACCCAAAATATCAAAGAACAAACAAACAAACAAACAAAACCCCAAAGCCAACCAGCCTCCTAAAAAACCTCAACCCAAACCACCAACAACCTACAGCCACATCTTGGACGCCAGCCGTAGCGGTTCCCTTGCTGTTTAATTGCTGTTGGCATGTGGGGTTCAATCAAGTGCTTTGCATGGACTGGATTTGGGAGTAAAGTTGGGGTACGGGAATCATGTTCAAGGTGAATCTGATGTTATCACAGTGAAGTAGAAGGGTGTGTGTGGTCAGATGGACCCGATATAATTTAGCTGAGAGAAAGGTAATTTATTATACTATAGATTTGACTACATGTGATCTGATGATATTGTTAAAGGGCAGAACTGCCAGGTGAGCATGTGCTATTAAGGTTTGTTTAGGCTGTGAACTGGTGATAACTTCATCGTTACTGCTGTGCATCCCTGTATATCTCACGTATAGTTGTGTAAGGGCTCAAGTTCTGTGGAAATATTAAAGTTGTCATTCTGCAAAATAATATAAATATTGCATACATATTGGAATTAAGGACTAAAGAGCACAGTTTGTACATCGGGATAAAGATCTCCAGAATACATTTGTTTTACTTTGCAGCTTCGTTAAGCAATCGTTTCTGCTTCTGTTGAAGACTGGAGAGCAGCAGCTGACTAACGCCTTAGTTATGGAAGCTGTTGGAGTTGCTTTTAATGGGAATACACTTTTTATAATTTTTTTAAGTGCACTGTTGAATAATTACAACTTTGAACACATCTGCCTAAGCCATACTTATGTATGATTTGTTAAAATATCTTACTTTTAAGTTCTATTAGATTACTGCAAAGGGAGGAAAAAAATCTTGTGCGCTAACATGCAAAAGTTTCACTGTTCTGCCAGTAAAATTATATCTTTGCCAAGCAAAATAAATCTATTTGCAAAGGAATGTTGAAGGATAAAAAAAGATTTTTAGAATAGCTAGCTTGTAGTTTTTGCAAGTGAATCTTGAGTTATGAACAAGTGAGTTTGAACTTGTTAAGATATCATCTGCTACTCCTGGAATTACTGGGGTCCCGGATCTTGCCCACTGTAATTAGGAAGTAGCTTAAACCTTTGAGGGACAAGCTTCTTTAGTGTTACTGTGCAATAATGGAATAACTCGGTCGAGGGACAAGCTGCTTTACTGTTACTGTGCAATAATGGAATAACTCGGTTACTGCAGAGTATGTGAAGTGCTGCAGGTTCATACCTCACTTATTCCAATATCATTCATCCACTGTTCCTCAAAAAAGTCCTGAGGCCATTCTGGGCATTGTGTCTTACCTCGGTTCAACAATATTTCAAAGCATCTTGTATCTTTCTGCAATTAAAGCATTTCATCATGAGAACCCACACTTCTCTTCTTTGATTCTGCCCTGAGTTATTTTCAAGACTATTTGCAGGTTAATTAACTTCTTTGCATATTGGTCACTTAGTCTGTAAAATGCAATATTAGTTCAAAAACACTGTGGAGGTGGTCAGATAGTATCATAGTGTCGTTACCATGTCATTCATCTGAGCTTTAGTTTTATTCTGCCTCACCCTGCTCTATCTTTGTAAATGCCGCAGGTGGAGCTTCTGGGAGTAGGTAGGAGTCTGTGCAACTTCCGTGTTGTAGGGTCTCCTTAATTATTCTATAAAGCAAGAGCCAAAGCCTTTATACTTGGAGGTCTTTTTTAATATTGTAAAATAACAACAGAGGTAACTTCAGCATGTCTGGCACAGCTGTTTCTATTCCTTGAGTTTAAGTGACTCTCTCTTAAGAAGTAATATAGGATTGAATGTTTAGGTAGTTTCATTGCAAAACTGAAGATGAATTTATGTGCAAAGAAGTTTTACATTTTTTATCTATTATATTGTGTTTGTCTATAAACCTGCATTGAGATTTTTCGGATCTATCCAAAGAGAGGAGTCTTGTTCATTCTTAAGGAAATCATTCTGAAAACACATATCCTACAGCAGTGCTATTCATTCTTCAGGTATTGATATCTAGCTTTTGGAAAAGGTGTAGGCTGGATTAGCTTATACTGTATGGTTTAATGAATAGTATATTCTTTTAGTTTTCTTTATTGAGAAACAGGAGATATATGCCATTACTTTGCTATATTGTTGTTGAATATAATACCATCATGCTTGCATTTATTGACTGTAAATCAGGAGTGAGTGGTTTAAATTTGCATTGTAGCATCTGGTGTATGCAGTTGCAGAAACAAAGATAAGAAATGTTAATTTCTGAAGCTGCAATAAAGCGATGAAGAAGATATTTCTGTAGGATTGATCTCCAGGTGAATTCTTCCACTGATTTTATTCATGATATCCCTTTCTAATGCCAGGTAATGCTGTCAGTAATCTAGAACAGAAACAAGTGGCTGCTCGTTATACTTGCTTTATATTGCAAATATATCTGTTCACGTTATCTCAAAGGATCACAATTGAAATGAGCTTCATGGGTGAATATTACCTTAAAAAAGTGACAAATAATATTGCGTGTTTGTAATGGTGAACTATATTCAAGATGTGGACTACCCTCTAAAACTATTGGATGTACAAATAATTTTGTTGCTCAGCACCTTGAACGTGTTAAGGGACCACTTGTGGGAGTGCTGTGTGAGTTTCCATTAGCTGGAAGGGAAGAAGAAAGAGTGGAGCATCTTGCACCCCCAGCATGTCTCCAATACCACAGGCTGAGAAGAATGAGGTGGGCTGCCAGTCTGGTGTGCTCATCACCTCTTGTCTTTGATCCATATATATCATAAAATAAAATTTTTACTTTTTTGCCATCTACTTGTTCTCTGTTATTTGGGGGAAGAAAAAAATTGAAAGATGACAGTACATACGACTATCGGAGTATAGGCACTGTATTCCAGATGTCATCCGTAGATGGAGTAAGTGTGGCTTGCAATTTTCTGTTTACTCAGAGGTATCCAAGTAGTCAGATGCCCTCTACTCAGTTATGTAGTTGTGGGCAGCTTCTCTGTTTGTCCCCAAAGCAACTCTGCATAGCTTCTTTCTCTCCCACAGTATGTCCTGTACATATACAGTTATATAAAGTAGCTTCTGAAATATTTTTAATTGCTTTTGATAGTTATAACTTGGACGCTACTGAGAGCACAATTTTCAGTTTATCAGGAATAAATTCAAGAAGCTATGTTAATTTAATTTTCTTAACATCTTTCAAAAATGTTCAAGTGACTTTTAACTCTGGACTTTGTGGTCTTTATGTCAGTATTCATTCCTAGGTTTATTTTGTTTTAAGTAATTTGTATACATATCTTAGGAATATAATTTGTTGTCTACATAGGAAGAACAAATTTACAATTCTCTGGACACTTTGCAAATCTATTGGTGAAGCTTAGGCTTGAAGTAGTTACAGTCTAATTAAATATATATATATGTATATACACACACATTGTTTGGATTGTGCATTACTGTTGCATATCTTCCTTATAAAGCATTACGCCCTTTTTAATTTTATGATTTGCAACTTTCTTGGCTGCCAAGACGCTATTTGAAAAATCTTTAGGGAAGAGGCTGTAAATGTGTCATTACAAAACAAATCACAGGCTCTCACCCCCTCAAGGCTTCAGCTGAAAGGAGCAAGGACTTTTAAGATGGTTCTTTGTAAAATGAATTTATCTATAACAGTAAAATATAACAACTTTGATTACTTGGAGGTTAGAAAAAATACTTTCTTTTTTAATCTCCCTATTACATGAGCCACTTAGTTTCAGAAAGAGAAGGACATGCTACTGAAGATTTTTCTTTTTATGGTAAGTACTATAGTGGCAGATGCTGAAGCTAGAACTGGAGATGCTCTGAAACTTAAAAAGCAGAGTCTCTACAATGTAAGCACAAGAGATACGCCCTTTAGGTAGAATTGTAAGAGTCATTTCTCCTCAATGTAGTGGGTACAGAAAGGTGTACATATTGCCGAACTCCTTTGTAGAGGCATAAAAACTGAGAGACAGCAGTTGGTTTAAGCCTTACTGATTTCTTCTTTTTTTTTTTTTTTGTGTTTCTGTAATTCAAATGTAGGTACAAACCTCAAATAAATCAAGGCAGGATAAAGGCCTGGATATCGTAATATAAGCAGTAAATGTGCTATTGCCAGGTTTTTTCCACAAGAGGAAGATGCAATTGCAATGTTTACTATAGAAGATACCAAGAATGAAATAAAAACGTTCACTTGTGTTTAAAAGAACAACTTTTCTTACATGATTTTTACTTTTTTTTTTACAGTACTTGTACTTCGTTCATAGATTTTTCAGTCCACCCTTAATATTATGTATAAGATGCTAAATACTGTAAAGCGAGGATTTGTGGATCTCCAGGTGTTTAGCATGCTGAGTATGAAAGTGCTTCTAAAAATAAATTGTTTACTTCAGTTCTGCATCTGAATACTTAGAGCCATCGCTTGCTTGGTTTTTCCTCATAACTCCTGCTGCCTGTCTGAAAAAGAATGAAAAATAAGTTACTTCACATTTTCATCATACATAATTTGAACAGAATACTTCTATTTAAAGGTGATGTTTTATTACTCTTGAGAATTAAGTTGTCAAGCAGATACCTGTCTGTTTCCTTTGTGAGGACATCAGATAACCAAAAAAGCACAACTACTGTATTTCTTTGATACAAAAATGTGTATGTATATTTCTTGATTAGAAAAATTGCTAATTCTCTTAATTTTATTTCAGCTTTACTTTTGGAAGCTCAGTCAACGCCGTTTCAAATAACTCCTTCAACTATGGCAAATATTGTGAAAGGCCTGTATACGCTACGACCAGGTAAAAAAGAAAAATGTTTCTAGGAGTCTCTCGTACTGTGGTTGTGATATGTTTTCCTAAATACATATGTGGTCACTATCTGTCTAATGCACATTTAACAAACAAATGTGCGTTGTGTTCTGTCCATCGTAATGCTTAGTTCTACTATGCAAAGGCCTTGGTTCTTCTTGTTGCCCAGCTCCGTGACCTGCTCAAGGTACCATGTAAATATGAAATTCTTTTTTAAAAGACAATCCAACCCTCTATTCTGGAGACAAAGGGAAGACCTGTTTCTTTTGCTCTGTAGAAATAAAGAAAGAAGACTGTTTAATGAGTCAGTCATTGCAAAAAGCACAAGTATTGAAGTGCTGAAAGTTATATTGTGAGTCACACTTCAAACAGCCAGATCTTTGACATGAGATAAATGACTGTTTCTTCTATGAAGCCATTATTTGGTTGGTATTATTTCATGGAAGAGCTTAATTTAACTTGTGAGTACATCATGACATCTTGTGCAACAACAATTATCTTGAAAGAAAAATGGTGTTGCAGATTTTAATCAATATTGTACCAAAATCTTTGGTTCTGTGAGTTTTGGAGAACTGAGTAGAGCTCTAGCCTGTGTTTGGAAAGACTTTAGAAGCAGAAGGTATTCAAAATATCCATAAATAAATGGTACCTGCTTCCCTTCCTTTTACAGTACTGATACTTTCTTCTTACCTTGGTGTGACTGAGAGAAGGATTGTGTCTGAGCTTCAGTCTATTTTTGCTTTGCATTCCCCTTTTATAGAAATAAAATGAGGATGGGAAAGCTTTACAAAAAGCTTTAGTTTAGCATGTATACAAGCCAGGAATGTGGTGGACCCTCCATTTACAAAATGCATGGATAAAGCACTTTCAGTAAGCAAGGATTATTTTTACAACAGCAACATTAACATCCTATCATCATTTTTAAGGCAATACTAATTTCATTTTTATAAACTGTTCAGTACCAAAGAAAGGACGGGTGTATACCTAAGTATAAAAGTATAATTCTTTTGAAAGCAGCTCAGTGTAGTTTTCTTGTACCGCACTTAATATTGTAGGTGGTGGACTTGTGATTTCCCAGTTTTCCATTTTAGATGATCCCTGTCTTGCTGTCTGTTTCACAACACAACAGATACTGGTTTGGGTTGGTGTCATGGGCCTAATCAGATTTTGAATAGTTGTCTTATGTCTGTAAGATATTCAAGTATAAAAATTGTTCCTACAATTTGTGATATCTGCTTTCCATAGCTGAGTAGGAAGACCCAAGTGATTGCCTTTAAGCTATTGCTTAAACAGATACACATTTGCTCTAATTACCTGCTCCTCAAACTTCTCAGCCTCTGAGAAAATGAGGAACTTTAATGTCATTCCAACCAGAAGAGCACAGGACAGACTTCTTGATGTAAAAGGCTGTTCTTTGGTGGTGCTGGTTCTTGAGGATTAATTCTGAAACAATCAGGGCAAGAGTTCCTCTGAGGTAGTGCTTTTCACTTACTCTGTGGGACATGCTCCGTTGGATGTATCATGGGGACCGGCAAGCAGACAACTGGGGAAGTAAAGCAGAAGATGTGGCCAGTGGGACGTGCTGGGGGATTAGGGCAGCACTGGGAAGTGTCTGTTTAGGCAGTGCAGAGAGCAAAAGGAGAAGCGATGCTGATGTGGCTGGTGGCCATGGGCTTTCTCTTTTCTTTCTCTTCTACTTTCTCTTCAAATTAAAAGTACTTGACAGCTGTTAAACTTCAGATGTTGCCAGAAAAGATTGTCTTCTAATTCTAGCTCCAGCACATGGTGGCTGCAGTAGAAAACGCTGAAGTCTGGCCAGGTGCTCAGGCTGCTAGTTGGCCCACTTGGATTTAATCTGAAATATTCTTTTCACCTCACCTATAATGATCTGGCAGTGGTATGAAATACCCTACCACAGTTTTTCATGTTGTGAATTCCAAGATAGTTTATTAGCTTGGCTAAATTATTCAGTAGCAGTAGGTTTTTAGTAGGTAACACGTTCTACGTGGTACCTTGTTACTGTGTTTCATAAGATGAAAAGTGCCATTTCATGTCTGTAGAATTGGGGGGGTTTTGTTTGGTTAGTTGTTTTTTGGTGGGGTTTTTTGTTTTTGTTTTGTGTTTGTTTTTTTTTTTTTTTTAATCAAGCACTGCTATGATCTGGGGGATCTGGGGAACTACAGGCCTGTCAGTCTGACCTCGATGCCGGGGAAGGTTACGGAGCAGATCATCTTGAGTGCCATCACACGGCATGTACAGGACAACCAGGTGATCAGGCCCATTCAGCATGGGTTTATGAAAGACAGGTCCTACTTGTCTAACCTGATCTTCTATGACAAGGTGCCCCACTTAGTGGATGAGGGAGAGGCTGTGGATGTTGTCTATCTAGACTTTAGTAAAACTTTGACACCGTTTCCCACATCATTCTCCTGGAGAAACTGGCTGCTCATGGCTTGGATGGGCATCGTCTTTGCTGGGTAAAAACTGGCTGGATGGCCGGGCCCAGAGAGTTGTGGTGAATAGAGTTCAATCCAGTTGGTGGCCAGTGAGAAGTGGTGTTCCCCAGGGCTCAGTACAGGGGCCAGTTCTGTTTAATATGTTTATCAATGATCTGGACGAGGGGATCGAGTGCTCCCTCAGTAAGTTTGCAGAGGACACCAAGTTGGGGGGAAGTGTTGATCTGCTCGAGGGGAGGAGGGCTTTACAGAGGGATCTGGACAGGCTG
>NW_009229751.1:0-7509 GCF_000690835.1 Fulmarus glacialis
GGGGGAGGCCCCTGCCGCCGCTGTTTGCCTTCTCGCCCCGTCAGTGGCCGTGCGAGGCGTCCTCTCCGCGCTGTAGGGCCCCCAGGCTTGCAGCGGGCGCGGGAGAGAGTAGCAAGTGATTAAAATTGAGTTGTACTGGGTAAGTGAGGAGGCAGTGTGTCCGGACAGCATGGCCTGTAGGTGCGGGAGAGAGCTTATAAGGGCCTCCCGTGGGCGTGGGGGCCTTGCCCGCTTATAAGAGCAGGGCTCACCGGCCGGCCTGTTAGTGTGCTCGGGTACTAGGCCTCTGTCCTGAGGTAACAGGAGGTACAGGAGCCAGCCTCCCATGCCATGGAGGTCTGCTTTCCTTCACGCAGCTTTGTTACCTACGAGGGGCCCTTGCCAGAGCCAAAGGGTGTGGGGGATGTGGGCTGCAGTTTTGGTTTGTTTTACTCACTTTTTTTCCTTACATCTGGATGTAACTTGCTAGTGCTTGGCTGTGGGGTAGGAGACCAGCAGAAGGGGTGAAAGAGTAAGTGTGGCCTGATCCCACTAACACACAGGCACTCCTAGTGCCCAGAAGTTGTTCCTTGAAGTCATACTGTGACGTTAAGCACGTGCTTGCTTCTCTAAATTTAGGGCTCATAATACAAGATTATTTCTGTGGCATCACTTAATTGCTGATTTTTGTCTACAACAAGCTTAAATACATGTTTTTCATGTCATCTGAGGCACACTAAAAGCCAGATACTAATCATTAGAATGACTAAAATGCACATTAGAAGAAAAGTGGTTACACTTTAATGTCTACTTGGCTGCAAGATAGTTTTAAAGTGAAAAACATTCTACTTACCTAATGAAGAAGGAATGGTATATGGTAGTTGTACATTTTTGTACAACTATTTTTCTTATTATTTTAGTGTCCTCTTGTGGAAAAACGCAGAATTGAGGATACTTTTTGGTTTTGTGTCCAAGAAACTTTGTGGTTCGGGGTAATTTTTGAAACCCATTGTACTGAAGGTTAGTGGTTAGTTACTTCCTCAAAGGTGAGATAAGTCACATGTTATGGAGTCAGGATATGCTATTAGTCTTCATATTAGTATAGTATTTTAACACTTTAAAAAAGGCTTCAAAGCGGTCATTTCTGTGACTAACAACATCAGTAGTTTTATTTTCATCTTTCAAGTGTGCTGTGGTAGGTGCTAAGTTTCTTTTTTTTTTTTTCCTTCCAGTTCTGCTCCTTGAATTAAGCACAGAACTCCCCTTGTTGAAAACTTACTCAAAGCAGTTTAAAAATGTATTTGTGACCTGTTTTTCATTACATAACTTAATGAGATCAAGTTATTTATATAGTAAAGGTCAGAAGGTTCTTTAAGACTGGAGCTCTTGCCCTCTAGTTTTAAAATATGTTGCACCTGAAAGCCACTTACCTTAGACATTTGAGCTCTAATATGATGAAATCAAGCATCAAAGCAGGAACCTGGGAGTCCCTTGCTTTTAATGATACTTTATGTTAAGCACAGGGTTGTGTAGAGCTACCCCTCTACAACAGGGAAAAGTGTGTAGAATAGTTGGGGGTTTTTTTGGTAGGCAAGACCGTATGGAATTAATGAACTCACGTCTTTTAGAAAAGAGGTTTTTTATTAATGCTTATCAGGTGCGTTATTGATTAAAAGGTTTGAGATTTAGTTGGGTTTTTTTTAAGGGGGACTTTTATAAGCATCTCGGTGTGAGAAAAGGTATAATTGCAGAAGAAATGAAAAATGGTATCAACATTTGTAGATATTTGAAGAAGCACAGCTGCCTGGTGATCTTCTGTTGTCCAGTGGTGTCCAAAGATCCATGAGATTAGTGAGTAAGTACTTCAGTTGACGAGCCAGAACAGAGACATAAGCTTGCGATAGAAGGCGATACAATCATCAAAGCACTGCCTGGGAGCCTCCAACAGTGGTATGTGACTGATGAGCCTGGTGTTACTTCCCCCCTCCCCCCCCCCCCCCCTCTTTTTTTGGGGACACACACACACCAGAATCTCTGGAACTTGGGGGATTCTTCCTCTGTTTCGTAAGGAATCCAGAATTCAGGAATGAGAAGCTTTCAGAGATGTTACTTTTGAAAGTTCTTTTGACTTTCTGAAGTGTTGTGGGTTCTTATGTGGGTTTTTTGCTGCCATTTGTGCTTAACAAGGGGCAAAGCTATGGGACTCGATGATTTCAATTAAAATATATTGTTCTATTGGAATGAAGAGGTAGCTACCACAAATACGTGCTTACTAGATAAGAATCAGGTGTTTGTTTTTTAAAGAAATACTCTGTTAGATCCTCCTGCCAACCTTTAAAACTGTGCAAACATCTAGTGTAGCGTATGTGCATGAAACATCTTTAATGGAGTAATAATCTCTAGTTAATAGTTAAATGTTCAGGAGGTTTTGTAATTTGTAGATGCTACAGTATTTAATCTCTATGTGAGACTTTATCTTAAAGAGAAATATTCAGAATTCAAGTTTCATGAAGGGAATTCTAGCCTTATGTAAAGACTGATTTAACATACCACGGGTTTGACTTGTTATTAGTGTGAAGAAGAAAAATCAGACTAAAATTATGATGGATTTGCAGTTACAGGTAAATTTCTTAGGCTGTTGATTGTCAAACTATTGTTCAGAGATGCATTAATGAGTGTCACAAGTGTTGAAGTGTCAGTTTTCAGTCAATGACACTTGGCTAGTTTTAGTCAATACAGTACTTATCACACTAATATATGCATTGTATTAATGGAACTGTAGTTGTGCAACATCGGTGTGCTAGAGTAAATAGCAGGCCTTCATTAAGAGATGATGAACTTTTATATTAGTCTGTGGGAACGGGATACCTCCCCCTCTCCACAGCCTGTTTAAAGCTTATGCTTTAATCATTTCTCCTTCTCTGTAAGAATTCACACACTCCTGTCCCAACACCTGTATCCAAGATTTGATGAATAATGAAAAAAGTTTTAGAAACTAAATGGAGGGAGGGCTGCCATGTAGCTCTTTCATATGCACAGTTGTATGCTAAGAACTCTAGGGGTGCAAAATCTTAAGAAAACAGGTAAATGTCAGAATACAAACTGATGTTGTCTTTCCCAAAGTAATATTATCCTACCTGTTTTCAATAGAAATTGAAAAGAATATGTAAAGAGGATTGTGTAGTCTAACACCATTGATTTGGGATGTCTTCTCTGAAACACTTTTGATTTTTCAATTAGGCTTTTGGTGGAAGATCCATTTCCTGTTTCAGAGGTTGGTGATCTTACGTGTAGAGCCAGCATTGCAGTGCTTGTTTTCTTCTGTATTGTTCTGTTAAAAAAACCAAAGCAAACAAATGAACCAAAAAACCCAAAACCACAAAAAAAAACCCAAAAACAAAACCCAAAAAACCCCTCCAAACCTGAAGTTTGCAACCCTTGGCAAGTTGCTAATGAATATCAAAATGACAGAGCCATTCTGTATTTGCCAGCAGTAGAAATATAGCCAATGCTGATGTAGTGTTATTTTAGAGCTCTTCTGCACTGTCAGCACTTTAAGGAAACCCAGCTGAAGGCCTCTCTCCTTTTCAATCTTTGGCAAGTCCACGTCTACTGATAGAGGAAGAGATGTGTGAAAGTTCAGTCTATCACAATCCAGCAGTTCATTGCACTGCTGGTTACTTTGCTGTTTGAGCCTCAAGTAACTTTTCCAGAATTGCACAGGAAGTTTTGAAGCATTTCTCTGAAAATCTGCAGCCTACTGACTGCACCATCCAGTCCTTGCAATAAGAACAAAAAAAAAAAAAAATCAGTAAAATTGGCCCTTATATGGATGGAGCGAAGGTAGGGTAAGGGGAGAACAGGGGACAATTGTTAGGGAGACAAGAAGGATTAGTACAAGGTAAAGAAGGGACAGTTATAGAATTCTGCATCTTTAAAGGTGCTTTTTGCAGGATTTCCATTTCTTTGATCTTAGCTCTCTAAATATGAAGCAGGCCAATAAAAGGCTAAAGAGCAAAGTAAGATCTTTAAAAAGGTGACACTGATTAATTTTAATTCTTCTGTAACTATTGCTAGAAAGGGGCTTTTATATTTTAGCATTTTGCACTGTTTCTTGAATGTATTAAGCGCTGGAATCAAAGATAAGGCATCATTAAATAATTTTCAATTATATGTATCTTAAAAAAAGAGAGATTATAGTCTTCCAAAAAATCAGTTTCTAAGGGTTGAGAATGGTGTGGGAAATTAAAGCTTTAAATGGGAGATTTGCTGTGCAAAAAGTATTCTTTTGCTTTAGAAAGACCATTGTAGTAAATAGTCTGTAGGTCTAGTAGGTAGGTAAGCAGCCCTCTGAAGTTAAACTTCATGAGATTAAAAAAACCCCTCACTTTTAAGTTCAGTGCTAAACATTGTGTTCTACTGTTCTTAAGTAGTGTTTTCTACTGTAATCTTTTTGAGCATGCAAGTGCTTTTCTGTCCTCTGACATGGTAATTGATGCCAAGACCTTTTTAATCAAAACAAGTAGGGAATTATTTTAATTATAAATCAACAGCCCAGATTCATTGACATTTTTGTTAAAGATTATCTTCTTACTCTGGTTTCAAGACACTGGGTGTTCAGATATTAGCTTGAGAAGTTAGTTTTCTTTTCCTTGATAGCATCAATCTTATGTATGAATTCCCAAATGGGTTTGAAGCTGAAATTACAGTTGTAAAGAGAAATAGAAATCCTGCAGAGAATTTTGCAGGACCATGGATTCCTTTATTAACACTGGATTCTTGCATCAGCTTGGCTTAAGATTTTCAGCATTGTGTACTTTAAAACTACAGAGTAGTTTCTAGCATTAGTAGTCTAAACAAAACACAGCTCCAGGGTGTTTGACCTCTTGGTGCACTTGTCAAAACCTTCCTGGTGTCATTGGGAGTAAACCACATGCCCTAGCAGGCCAACTTCCGCTTTGTGCGGTGAGAGTTTGGAACCAGATGGTAGTATGTAGAGTTTGTGAGATCCAAGCAAATCTTGCACAGAGTTTGCTGGCTTAGGCTCATGGCCAGACTGTAACTCTTCTATCTAAAATGTGTTTTGTGGTAGCTTGAAAATCTGCTGTCTTTTTAATTGTGCGGACTAGTAGAGTGTACTGCATACATCCTTTCTGGAATACGGGCCAGTGTGTTATTTAACCCCACCTCTAAGGCTGTGGGGTGGCAGGGGGGAAGGCATCTCTATGCACAGCAACGTAGCAAAGGCTTGTGTGTGGGAAAGCAAGAAGAGCGGAGAGTTGCTTTGAATGCATACCGTGATGGTAATGTCAGTCACCAAAGTGGTTCAGTTATTTCAGAGGTTCAAAAAAAGCTCACAGTGACATAGGCAGTATATTTAAAAACACTGAATTAACACTTATCACATATGAGGATTGCTTTTGGAGAGTCACCGTAAGAGTGAAAAGGCAGCACTAAATAAGACTATGTAATGTGAAAAAATAATAGCTTAGCTTCACATGGGGTTGCTCTCAGTATGGACACTCAAAGTATAGCTGCCCTTGGGTCCAGGGGAGTTAAATAGTTCAGGTTTGCATTAGGGGTTCCCAGTGACCCTTCAGATTAAATCTGGTGACGTTCAATATTACGAGCAAGTGCTAGTTATAATGCTTACAGCTCTTTGGGCAAGCAGGAAGTGGTTTCCCATCCTCAGCAAGTCCTAGCACATAGGGAACATTCCTTCATCCCAGATTTAAGATCGTAGGTGGCCTTCCCCTGGATGAAACATGTTTTCTTCACATTTTCTTTGTAAGGTGTCATGATTATCAGTGTAAAGCGGTAGCTTGCAGCTGCCTGGGCCTCACCCCATCCCCTCGCTGAGGGGAGGGAAGGAAATGCAGCACTTGGCATCTTTTGAATGTGGTGTCTCATGGCTTTAAGTGCAAGGGCTGTACCTGCAGTAGGATCTGTGCCCTGGGCTGCCTTGTGGTGTGGTCTGCCCTTGGCCTCTCTGCACTGCCCAGGAGTAGAGACCTGCCAGCCTTCTCTACTGGGACGGGGTGGAAAGCAGGAGGGGGCTGTCACCTCTCTTCCCACTTCTCCATGAATGCTGCTTACTGACAGTGCTTGACACTGCTCTTTCTGCTTTGCTCTGTGCCCTCACTAAGAATTTTCTTCCACTGGTGATGGGAGGAACTTTTTATTTTGAGGAGTATTGGGGTGGGCTAGGTTATTTTACAACTGTTTTGGGATCACTAGGGGGAGGGGAGTTGCTCTGCATCTGTGGTCATTCCTTGTGCCAGGGCTCCCTCCTGCCCATCACAGGAGGGCCATGTGTCTGCAGCCCTGTAGCTTCCTGCTTGTGCAGTCTGCATAGCAAACTTTGTGTCCCCACAATGGTAGGGGCTCAGAGTGTCCTGCAGTGAGATGTCTGTAAAGTAGCTTTTAAGTAGTATGTGCATAGCTGTTGGGAGGCTTGGTCTAAAGCCTGCTGCTGGCTCTGTGGTTCTCCAAGCTCAACCTTGTCCTCATTTTGCAATAGGCTGTCCCCTGAACATCTGCAGCTTTCTTTGGCTTTAAGGGCTAGTCTACTGTGGGGGTTGCTAAGCTCTTTCTTGCATGAATTAGTGTAGCTTTACCTTTGGCAGCAGCAAAGGGAGCTGCCAGAGATCTTACATAGCATTTAAAATGTCAGCTGCCAGTCTAGAGCAGCTGCCAACACTGGAGCTCTGGCAGGGGGAATACTGTCACAGGGCGAATGCAGGGAATGTCAGTGTGGACACAGCATGAGTCAGGCTGGGCAGGGACTTGTGTACAGAGTATCCTGACGTTGGTAAAATGCCCTTTGAAATCTCCCCGCAAGTTGTCTCCTGTGTTGCTTGGGTGATATATAAGGAAATACTACTGGCTCTTGACTGTTGTGTTTTGTGTTCAGACCTGACTGTAAGCAGCCTGTCAGAGTGTCTACACTGATAAAGTAATCCTGCGAAACTGGTAGTCTCTCTTCTGGGTGAAAGATAAAGGCAAAGCACTACCTAGTGAGAGTCTTAAGAAAGAATGTAGTTCCTAAAAACAATCTAATTTTGTTCATGTGTATGTCAATTTCAATGTTTTTTAAATTCACTTTTTTTTTAAATGTTAAACATGGGAAAAATAATTAAAAAAATTTGTAACTACTGTCCTTGTTTGTCATCATTGCCTTTGTGAGAAGATGCCTCTGGAGAGCAGGTGTGTTTCCTCAATGTTTTGATTAGAAGGCTTGGCTGCAGAACTTTGAAATGTGTGCACATTTATGCTAATTTGAATCTCCTATTTGCTGTTAGTGTGGGAAGTAAATTTCTTTTCATATTGTTACTTCTTTGCAATGAATTGTGCCAGCTGTTATAAGTTAGATGCATACCCATTTGCCTATCACCTGTGATTTAAACCAGGCTTGTTAATTGGGCCTGTTAGATGTAAGTATGTCTAGCAGAGATGCCCAGAGAGGGAGACAAATTCCAGATCATTTGGATTGGATCCAGATGCATTCATGAGACTGAGCTCTTCAGCAGG
>NW_009229751.1:7540-23426 GCF_000690835.1 Fulmarus glacialis
GATGTTAAAGGAAGAGGTCTGATTGGGGTATTTTATTTGGCTGATTAGTAATGTAGGGTGCATCTGTGGAATGGATCTCTTAGATATAATAATAGGCTGGGTACTGTAGTATTTACCACAGTGTTTTACATATGGAATTAATCTATGCCCTTCCTTGCACAGGAAATGTGTGCCTTTCATTCCCTATGCCTTTGCATATATGCTGGTTTTGTGTTCCTTATGGTAACAAAAGATTTACATTAAGCAGCCCAAACCAATTTTAAATACTAACAGGCATATAGAACTGTGCCTTTGATACCACCAGTAATGGAAATACTTGCTGGAAACCAAATTCCAGTCTAGCTGATGGGAATGCTGTCTACCAGCATAAGAGTGAGCCAAAAGCATCCATGAACTTTTTGATGTTCTAGATTTACTTCTACGTACAGGAAAACTTTCATATACAATGAAGACCCCATCCTTTTCTGAGGGTCTATGTCCAAGATCTGGGTTGTATTGCAGATTTTTTTTTTTTTTGAGTCTAGGAGGGTTTCTGAAATGGGGAAAGTGCAAGCCTCAGATCATCAGAGGGTTATCATCAAAACTGTGCAAGAAGTTATAAACAAAGATAAAGTCAGTCATATTTGTCCGTTAGGTTTTTTGTCTGTGCTGACCACTCAATTCTAGGAAAAAATAAAAGCCTGACTATAACATATTTTTCTAACTGCAAAATTTTTGCTGATACCCTGACCATCCTTCAGTCTGGTCTTCCCTATTTTATTGCTACTCCTTCAGCCTTTTCCTGTTCTTGCTGGTCCGAGATTTTTTCCAAAGACAGGCTGAAACTATAGTGGCCTTTTGTTAATCTGCTCTTTGTATTCCCATGTTATTTATTTTCATATCTTTGAATTTATTCAGGATGGCACTAATGTAGTATACATGTTTCTGGCAGGAAGAGGTTAATGAAGCTTTAACTACCTCATAAAAACATTCATGTTCTTGGCAGCCTTGGGATGGTCGTTGTTGCCTGCGGTCACATACAAGGACTATTATCCTTTTTGATTGCCACATTTCTATATAGCCAAACTAGATTTAACAGAATCTTTAGAGTCCTTTTGTATGTTCCTCGGCAGTAATAGCAATTTTATGGTGCCTCTCTTGAAAATTGGAAGGGCAACTTTTAGTAAACAGTTAATCAAACCAAGAACTGCTCATTAAAATAGAATAGAATAATGTTCATGAAAAGGTGTTTTGAAGAAGGGGAAAAAGTGAAAGCAGTAAGAATTAAAATGGACAGGCTATTTTTTTTTTTTTTATCACTTCCAGTGGAAGTGAGTATTTTGGGAAATTTCAGAGTAATTTGTAGTCACTTGTGCTGTGCTGGCTATTTCAAATCCATCATGTGATTGAGAATGATGCCACTCAGTGCACTTGGATTGCTTAATGACTTTTTTCTAGGCAATGTTATGTTGTAAATCATAGTTAGGTAAGATGTTGTTTCAACCTCAGAGTTAGTTTGGTACTAATATGCAGTATGAAGAAATCTTGTTAAAATCGTAATACCTGTGGGACATTCACAGGCAAAACTGAAGAGCTAGATACGTAAAAAACAAGCCAGTGTTTCCTATGCAGTACTCACTTCATCTATATAAAGCCTTGAGATGTGAGAAGTATGATATTGAATACATGGTTACGCTGTTTGGTCATGTTGTCCTCATGACTATTTGCGTGTGTATGTTTCAGGAGTTTGTAACTGTTATTGTTAAATACGTAACATGTTTAATGTATCTGAGTGTTGCTGCAGCCTTAAATCTTGGAAATAGCTGAGATTTATGATTTTGAGCTATCCATTTACATTTCATTGCATTTTCTTACATTTTTAAGGGGGAGTGCTTTTATGTATTATATGCTACTTTTTATTTATTAACATTACCTAGCACTAGTTTGCAAACATATTCTGTCATAGCTGAAATATCTAAACTTGGAGGCTTGTATCAAGTATGCCAATTCTGAGTATGGTTGAGTGCTGCTATTTTGAAGCCAGAGAAGGAAATCTTTGGGTTTTAAAACTGAGAGTAACGCAGGCTATCTTCTCTACTGTAAACTAGATGTATCTATACATTAAAATAAGCTAGATATTAGAATCCTGTTGTGAAATGTAAACTGCAGCATGATGTCCTTTTGTTTCATTGAATTTATAACATGTCTTAGTCTCGTTTAAAAAAAAAAAAACCAAACAACTTAAGATTTTCTTGAGAGCACAATTACACCTTCCTCTATCACTATTCTAAGAGGCTCGATGTGAGTAGGTTAACATCTCTCTGGGTATGCAGAGAGACTCTTTTTATTTTAATAGTATGCTTTAACATCGTATTAAGAGTGTTTCCTTGTGCTTAGTGAACATTATATCATCAGAAAGCATGTGAAAAGAATATGGAAATTTCAGGTACGGGAACAGCATGACATAGCTGCGTGTGAACATTAGACTTTACTATGCATGATGTAATTCATGACACTTAAAATTTTGCAACTTACTGTATATACTAGGGTTTTTTTCACATTAATTTCAAAACTTTTCTCTTTTCCTAAGCTAAAAAGGAAAGAAGGAACTAAACTTGCTTGGTTTATGTAAATTTGAAGCTTAGCTTGATGATAGAGAACCCCGCGGAAAAGGACATGGCAAAGTGAAAGGCAAATCCAAAAAGTTTGGAAAAGAGTAGGAGACAAAGGAAGAAGAAAAGAAAATTAAATCTAATCTCTGTAAAATGAAAGAGAACCTGGATGCGTGGGTAGCCGTGACAGTGATCATAAAAGGAATGAAGATCTTTAAAAGAACTGCATGATGCAGTCCAGCTGCCTTTTTTTTGTTGTTTTTCTGTATCCAAAGATGCTCTGGGAAGAACCAAAACACTTCTCCATGGGCCTTTATAGGAAAGAAGGCAAAAGCAATCAAGCTACTTCCTGGTACTGTAGTAGATAGTGATAATTAAGAAAGCTTTTGATAAGAAAATCTACTATGTTATAAAAATGCTAAAACATTAAGTTGAGCAAAACAATTACTGCCTCCTTTTTTTATCACAACAGTCATTTGTTGCTGAGAAAACTGAACCTAACGTACTGAATCACAGAGGCAGCTCTAGGTGTCAGACACCTTGCAAACAGGAGGTCTGTGATTCTGCTGTGAGCTGTTTTGGTGGTGGAATCAGAGCGAGGTTTGAGAAGAACAGGAAATTGCATAAGGACGTCTCTGTTGGTTGTTTACTAGTAGCCAATGCCACTGGAATAAACAGCTGTACAGGCAGTTCAGTGTCTCTTTTGTCATCTAGTCTAGCAGCACTGGAGATGAAAACTTAAAGCTTGGACCTTGAATTCAGTGAAGGAAGCCTAAGGGGCAAGGGAGCTTGTCATAGACTTTGAAAACTGAAACAATATGCAGTAGTTTTGATCATAGACAAGAGCTTTTTAAATCCAGAAGTTGTTTTTGCCAGTATTGCTCTGTAAACAAAACTTTAATAGAGAAACATGAAGTTGAAACCCTTGCCCCACCCCTTACCTCCCAAAAAACCACCTCCCATGTCTCTTCCCCCATGCTGTAGGGGTATTTTACAGTTTTCTCAGGGGTCTTTGGACAGAGAAACCTGTGATGAAGAGAGACAGGTTTCACACTGCAGTATGACATCAAGATGGGGAAGAGAAATTCCTCAACAAGAGAGTGTGCAATGCAGACAGAGACCTTTCTCAGTTCTCCAGACTTAGCCACCTCTTTGTTAAGTGGGAAAAGATCTGCAGACTGACTCAGTGACTAGACCTCAGTTTGCCTTGTAGAATTAGAACAAGTGATGATAACACAGGAGTGCTTTCCTCATTGGAAGCTACTGGTGATGGTTTCACATTTTTTCTAAGCATATGTAAACCTTTGGATCCACTAAACCTCATCCTGCAGGTGTAGTGTTTTCACAGGAAGGGGAAAATCATGATTTTACCAGGTCACGGATATTTAATGAGGTAAACTATGTTCAGATACTGCTTAATTCATCTTGTTTATTTACAGTGAAAGGTGATTCAGATGCTGAGTTTTCTAGAACACCATACATGAATCCAGTGCCAGAAAACACAGGGCAGGGGGAAACACCAGGAATTTAGTAAGACTAAAATATCCTTGTTCCACTGCTGAGCAAACTAAAAGGAATATATTTACATGGATTCACTGGGTGTTGTGAGACTGACTTATTTCAGTATAGTAGAATGTAGTGAGTGGGTTGGAAAGAAATACGCTCTTATATTGAAATTATTACACCTCTAGCAGAGATAAAGAATGCTTGATTTACCTTACTGAGGTCTGTATTCTCCCCAAGCCTTCTGCACAATAATGTCCAGAGACTTCTGTGCTCCATTCTACATCATCAGCCACTTAAGAGGTGGTATAAGAATGTATCTTTTCATAATTTCTGAAATGAGAACAGTTTAATTACGTTCTTAGCTGAATAACTGAAGTTCAGTGACCATGTTTCAATGTTAATGTTAAGTTCTGTAATTGGAAAGAAAGGTCAACTAAATAGGGAAGGATTTTGTCAGCACTATAGAAAAACCTTTATGCTATTCTTTTATGATAGGAATTGTCCTTACTACCATTTCATATGTGCATCTTGGGTATCTTTGAAGTCCTAGAATAACTTACTGTAGGTTATATTTTTTGTTATTTTCAAGGAACACCTGGTAAGACCGTGTTTCTGTGTAGTTAGTAGTGTTTTGGCTTTGCTTTTGGGAAAGGAAAATAAGAGAGGCAGAAAGCTGAACTGAATGAACCTTTGTTGGATTTAGTTCTAGCAAATTTAAAGGCGTTTAAAGTATGAGAAAGAAATGCTGTATGTTCTTGCTATTTTAAAAAATAATTTAACACTAGTCCAAAAATAACAAGCATTTTACTTGTCTTGTTAATCTTTTATTTTTGTGGCAAATTAGTTTATTTTTCATTAAAAGAATTCATACTAGCTTTTGATTTAAACATTTTAAATTTTTAAACTATTTAAATAAAGCTCTTATTTACTGGTACTTGTATGTTTTCTACAGAGCTCTATATTAATTTGAAATTCGGTATTTCATTTATATGCAGGGAACACGATCCTTCTCCTTCATCTAGCAATCTGCACCACCATTAATCTTCAGATGTAACCTTCTTAAATACTTAAGGCATAGCTCCAACAGAACTGTGGTAAGCAGCTCTTCTGTTAACTTTGCACTCTCTGTTTTCTAGGTCTTAGTGAAATACTCAAGGTGCTTTACTTTTCATAGTCTGAAGACCTTGTTATTCAGATAAGGCACTTGTGTTTTCTAGCCTGACTTACTACTGGTTTTGAAAGTGCAAATATACTGGTTTTGAAAGTGCAAATAAATATTGAAGAAGGGGTAAGGTATTAAATGCACTTTGTTCAATTTGTAAAATACAGTAACTTCAGTCCTATTTATATAGATCTGTTCAATGTTGATGATGAAAGGGAAATCATGTGCTTTCTCGGGTGTTAACAATAGATGGGAAGGCAACATAAGGATCCAGAAAAAGGAGCAAATGGGGAGTGCAGTTTCATAGCTCTGGTTTTGTGATCTCAATCAGGTTTTGCGACTGGTTTTTCCATTTGTAGTATTGAGGCAAGTAACCTGTTCCCTAAGCTATTGCTGATTTGTGTGCAATGTTTGTATGTAGAAGCAATGTGGAATACCTGGGATAGCATAGTCACCATGGCCAAAATACAAGCTTCTGTAACAATCTCTTATTACAAACTTACTATCTCCAGTAAACTAGATTTTTTTTTTTTGTCTGAACAGATACATGATAAGCCTTTTATTATTTAAAATGGAGTAAGAGTACCTGGACTAGCAAGGCCATACTGAAAGGGGTTAACATCCTTTATGGACAACAGTGAAAGTGAGACTTGGGAAAAAGTTGAACAAAACCAGATTTGGTTAAATACTGATGGCAGAAGCATTCCTAATTAAACAGGTAGGGTGAAGATAACATGCAGGAAATAGAGAAGGCAAGAGAAGATATTTTTCGATTTGAGAAAGTTACTATCAAACTGCAGAAAAGGGGCCGGCATTCTTACATTTCTACACTTCTACTCACTTCCACAGTGCCAACTTATCTGCTTGCTATTTTTGATCTACTTTTGATAGAGTTCTTATGTAGACATAGTATTTTGCTTTTCTTTCATAGCAACATTTGCAGAGTAGAAATTCTTCCTTTGTTCAGTTAGCACTTAACATACTGGAATTTGGATGTTTAGATATTCCTGTAATAAGTTTAATAACTTTAAGAGTTTAGTCCTCTAATAGTTTTTGTAAGTAGTCATTAAGCTATTCCTCAAAAGCTTGATGCTCCAACCTTATGGAAAGGACTGCTTATTTATTCCTTGTTTTTTATAGAGACTTTGCAAGTAATTTGGTAGCGCTTTGAAGTGAACAGTCAGAAGGATGAGATCTCAGTTAAAAGCAGAGGACCATCCAGATGTTCTCTTCAAAATGAAGTCACTTATGCTTTATGGTCACTTCAACATGAAGTTACTTAGGTGTTCCCACCTAATTCTGGTAGGAGTGAACCACATACAGGGACTGAATAAGAGTATTATAAAGACAGTTTCTTTGATCGTCTTCTTCCTATGCCCCAATCGCTACATTTCTAAAATATGCAGGGTGCATGTACAGAGTTGAGTTCAGATCAAGAATGTGCGTTCCGAGTAAATCTCCCAATTATTACTATTTACTGTTTTTGGCTCACTTCATGGAGCAGTCTCTTCAAATGCATATAGTCTGTGGATGCAAAGTCCTGAGCACCACTGGCTTGTTCTGCAGACCTGTTGGATGGGTTGCGCTATCTGCAGATTCCTTACTGTTAGAGAGAATTTCTGCAAGTGATATCCTACATTCCCCAAATTTCAAAGTAATATGGGATTCCTTTTGCCTTTGCTTCCATGATAAGACCTTTCAACAGTTTTTGGCTCCTCTGTGATTATTTCGCTGTGTGTACTCAAAATACTTACTTGCTGTGCCAAAATATTTACTGCAGCTAGGAGTGGTAACCAAAGAAATGAATAAAGAGAAGGTAGTTCAATATGCAGTATAAGCCTAAAGTATGAAGAATAGTTCAAGTGAAGGTCATTTATTCTAGGAATCAATGTTGTTGAGCAGGCTAGTGGTCAAAAATATAAATTGCCTTTTGTTTTTTTAACTTTTCTCTGTACTTTCTTTAATGTATGTTGCTTTTTTTATATCTCATTTTGGGCAAATAATCTTTTTAGCAGTGATATTGGTGGTGTGTGGCATTAATGATTGTGGACATGCTCAAGGGATCTGTAAGAAAAGATCTCTTAAAAAACCTCAGTTTAGGTAAGTAGTCATTCTTTACTTGATGTTTGTAATACATTAAACTATACCTGCAAGGTGAAATACTTAGTATTTGAACTTAATTCTTTGAGGTAGGACCAACTATACCCTGAATAGATGAGAATCCTTAGCTTTTGATTCAGGAAATAATTTATTTTCAGAAACTCTCATGGAGATTCTTAGAATTCTGCATTCCTTACCATACTCTTATAAATGGCTAAAAATAGTTTCAACATGTACAATACACCAGATAATAGACGTATGGAAAATTCTTACTACGGTATTCTCAAAATGCACTCTGTGAATCTGTTGGAATAAGATGCATCATATTTAGTCATGGTTTTGGATGAGCAAGAAGCTATGTCTTCAATTATACGGATATTTCAAATTGCTGAATTACGTTACTGAAAAGTGCTTAGAAACATTCTCTTGCTAAACAGTTTTGTGGTAAGAATTCCTCCAGTTTCAGAAAGTGATT
Organism: Fulmarus glacialis; assembly: GCF_000690835.1. Taxonomy (NCBI): domain Eukaryota; kingdom Metazoa; phylum Chordata; class Aves; order Procellariiformes; family Procellariidae; genus Fulmarus; species Fulmarus glacialis. The sequence goes on from NW_009229751.1 coordinate 15,375, forward strand.
TCTCATTTTGCTGATAATAAATAAGTCCAGTTAGAATATTAACCAGCCAGTTAAAATCTGAATATTCATGATGGATTCAGAGACTGATGATAGTTGCTTCTCACTGAAGGTGTGCTGGATATTTGGCTGAACTCAGCCTGTAGATGCTTTTGTAGATTTCCCCAACGAACATACAGCCATAACTGACACTCCTTCAAAAGAAGAAAGAAGAAAAAAAAAAAGGCTTTGAAGTAAAAAATAAAAGAAGTAGAATTGAATTTTGTAACACTGGAAGTAGCTTAGTTTTCTCAGCCCCTTTTCAAATACAGTTGTGAATTTTCACTGCTTGCCAAAAAAAAGGTGGTTCCAACATGGGAATTCATGTAGGAAGCTCAGATCAGCTCAGAGGAGCTCAGGGACTTGACATCTCAGTTCTTGTTCTGGTGCCCAAACTTCTGGCACTGTTTGGAGCAGAGTTTGGGTCATCCAGGTTGTAAGAGCTGTTAATAGCACTTCTAGGAGTCTGTCGTCTTGGGGCTGACAGTGAACTGAAGGCTGCAGAGGTGGTGTTGGGGACATAATGACACCCAGACTCTACTAGCTGATTCCTCCACTGGGCATTTTCTGACTCTGGAGATGTTCTTAGTTGGTCAGTTAGAGAAGCTTTATGGCTTTTCATTGTTTGAAGGAATCACAGTATGTACATACTAGGAGCCATGTCTTGGACTGTTATAAAACTGTCTAACTACAAAGGTAGTGAAGCACTGACATTCTTAGTTTGGACTGTAATAGGTATATTTATTTTTTTAATGTGTCCTTCTGTATTAACAGAAAATCTCCATAAAGTTGGAAAAGACAAATCCTATGTATTAGATCATTAGCTTTGAATTTAGTTCTTAAATTCTTCCTCATTTAATAGCCTCTATTACTAAGTTCCTACTGCAATTATCCCTTCCTTTGAAGGGCTGCTTCTTCCCACTTTTATAGATGGGATTCTCGGTAGAAGGCTAATTGGTCTGCGCAGCTATGTGAATTTGTGTAGTGTAATAGAAATCTTACACTTTAAAATATCTCACCCATGCAAACATGTCCTCTGTATCCCACAGTTCTAATGCTTTTTGAATAGGTTCAGGAAAGCAAAATAAGCTCAGGTGTGTAGGAGAGCCAAAATGTATGAGGGCAGACTAACATTCAGAAGTGAGACATACAGATAAAACACATGAAAACCAAACCCCCTTAACTTTAGAATCATGGAATCATAGAATCATTAAGGTTGGAAAAGACCTCTAAGATCATCAAGTCCAACCATCAACCCAACACCACCATGCCCACTAAACCATGTCCCTAAGCGCCTTTTAAAGGGACATTGTCAATGCTGACAATGTAAGGTTGCTTTGCAAGTGAAATACATACATCTCCAGAGTCAATTTTTTTAAGAGCTCTCAGACTCCAGCAAAGAAAAAATCTCAAATTGTCAGCTGGCTAACCAGTATCAGGAAATAAAAAGAGCAGGTTTTGTTTGCAGATGTGGGTAAGCTCATGCATGCTTGTCACATCATCTCTCCTCTCTCCCCATACCTGCTCTTTTCTTGGCCAGAAGCATTCATATTTACAGGAATTAAAATGGTGATGCAGAGCATCAAAGAATTCAGAGGCTATTACCCATGAATCCAAGATGACTTTGCAGAGGGAGCAGAAATACAGCATATTCTAATCTCTCCTTAAACATGATTTGTTTTAGGCAGTGGTTTCAGATTGAATAAATAACTCAGTACAGATATTAGAGACTCCAGATGCCTTAAGTATATTGAATTAAAAAAATTAGGGGGCATTGTTGTAGTGAATAGAAGACAATGTGTTTTACAGAGAAGTGGGTAGAAATGTCTCTTGATTCAGTATACTTCCAAGTAATTACTAAGAGCAGATCCTGCTGCTAATTCAAATGACAAAACCATTTTCTAATTATATAGGGCCAGATTTTCTGGTTTACAGTTTCCCAGCAAAGGACTTCTTTGGGAAGCCTAGGGTAGAATTTTCCCTCCTCTGCTTGTCTTTCTGCAGGAGCAGGGAAGTAGAAAAAAGTATTCTTGGCTCACACGATGCATGCTGGGGTGGTGATGCAAGCTAATGAATATGTTACATCTAGTTTTGAACTAGTAAGTGCTGAAATGTCTGATAACTCAGGCTGTAGTGCCTTTCCTTCAGAGATGCCAAAGCATTTTACATTTGTGTAAATAGCTGTGTTACTCAAATACGCACAGCAAGATGGTGTTTTATACTGTTTTTCAACGGAATAAATGAAGACCCAGAGCTGTAGTAGACTGTAACAGAGCAAGAATAAAATCTAACATTATGCAGCAATGATGGAAACCAGTAGTCCTCTGCCCACTAGCCAGTTGCTTCAACTAGAAAGTAACAGCTTTGTTTTAGTAACACCTGCAAAAGGAATTATTTTAATAAGCCCTTGTAATATCTTATAACAAATTTACATATTGGGAGGGTGGAGAGGTTACTGTCTATAGCTACAGCTGTAAACCCAAATAGCATGAAGCTGTTTCTGATGTGAGGGGTTTGCAGGAAGACATGGGTTTTGCAACCAGAAAGAGCAGCTGATTTTTTTTCTAGTAACACAGGAAATCTTCAGGCATGCTAATAAAATTAATTTTTGGAGATTTTCAGTATTTCCAGGTGAAAGTTGAATATGCATGCAGACTCTATGGCATATAGTCATTGTAATACTATAAATTTTCTTCTTACTTTCACTTTGATAAAATGAAACATTTTAAAATTTTATTTTTTTCATTACACATTTTAAACATGGAAATAGAAGATCGAAATATTTCATTCACAAAGGTGAAGTCAAAGTATTTTGATCTTATTAAAGCTACTTTGTTTTCAAACCGGATTACTGCTGAGGGTGTAACACTTGTTGAAGTGACATTTTCAGCTGTAAAAACATTGTTAGAAAATTTCACTCTAGATTTAATAGCAGTTGGTGTTTCTTTAGACCATGCTAATAAATTCAATCCAACTGTAGGTGGTCATAATTCTTGTCTTGAAATCTCTGTGTGTGCGTAGGAATTGGAGATAGAATATAGAGGAAGGACGCTAATACGTGCTCCTGACTTCCTGGTGAGAAAACACAGGTGAAAACATCTCTCTGTACACAATGGCCTGCTATTTGGTCAATGACTTAAGAAAAGACTTTGTTCCCTTAAACTGCACTCTGTCCCTTCATCCCTAATGTCAAGGATGGATGTATGTAACTTTGAGAACCGAGTTAAATATCTGACTTTGCAAAATCAAGATTTTTTTAATTGCTTGGATTTTCCAATTCAGCAATACAAGGTACCAGCTGTATAGTGAAAGCTAAAAGAAAGGAAGTGGAATTCACTAACTTTTGGCAGGGACTGTCTGTAGTTCCTTTGCTTTCATTTTCACCTGAAATGCAAGTTCACTTAGTTTTGAATTTACCACTGCAACGCTGAATGTTCTGCTTGCTACTGAATTAAACTAAGATACTTTTAAGAATTTGTAGTTCTTGGACAGTATTGCTTATCTCCAATATGTTTTCAGACAAAGACCTATTTATGTGGAGGGAGAGCAAATGTCCGCTGGGCTCAGCAGTTTCCAGTTCACATCCCTGTTGATTCCTTACTCTGTGTCTCATAAACCCCAAGTCACTTAGGATAAATCTAGAAAACTAAAACTTCGGTTTATGCATTTCCCTCGCAAGATGGCAGCATTGCTTCGGGAAATAAAATTGCCTGCACCATTCAGGATGTCTTGAAGTTTTTAATATTTCCATTTTATCCAGTAGGTGAGAGAAATTCTGACAGATGTTTTCATTTGTGTTACCTGAATTTAAATATCAACATCAGTCATGGGACAGGATGAGTTTCATTCACTTGCTGCTGTGTTTGCAGGCTTTGTGATGAAAATAAGTTACCAGGTCTGTAATGAGTTTTATGAATTGTATTAAAACTGTATCATTATTTTGATTCTTTGTCATTATTATAGTGACTCTAATTAATGCTGTAGTTGCATTTCTGAGACTTCAGCTGCAAACCTGGAATTGGATTGTTTCAATTGCACTAAGCAGAAATATCTTACATACATCTTACATGAATTTTAATTTCAGAATCATATATATTTCCCTTCCTGTCCACTGAGAGCTTTTATTCTTTCAGGGCTTGATCCTACTCTCTCTGAAGTCAATGGCTGAGTCAGATTTTCAGGGCAAGTCCTGTAAGGAGATAGGAACAGCAAATAAGAAAGGTGAATAAAGTAATTTTTGATTTTTTTTTTTTTTTTTTTTTAATTTTGTTCCCTATATAAATAATCAGGAATGATGAAAGAGCTGCTGTTTGAACCACTAGAAGCGTCGACCTTCAGTTACTGCTGGGCAATCCCTTTATTTGATTTCAGGGTAGCACTGATTGACTTCTAAAGGAATTAGGTCAACTTTATTTCTGATTCTAAAACCAGGCCTACCAATTTGGCCTTACTCATAAAGGAATAAAAAGCTTGGAAATACAGGAATCCTCACTGTGCTGTCTTGGATGCAGTTGAACTTCCCAAGAATACAGATATGGTTTTTTTTTTTTCTTTTAGTTATCATTTTGCCTGTGATTCTGATTTTACAGCATGAGTTGTGAGCTGAAGGATAATATTTTCTATTTCATATGGCCGTTTCATAACTCTGTTCAGATATTCCACTTGGCAAAAATGCTAACAAGACCATTTTCATTCTTAAATCAGGAAAGCATTTTCCATGATTGCCTGGTGAAATGTCTCTCTTAAAGTACTGAAGGAAATATACTTTGCTATCCTGAGTAGCAATGGTTATTATTTCAAGGAAATATTGGGTGGTCTGTTATAACACTTTAACAAAAAAAGATTTAAAGTCCTGTATTTTCATTTTCTTGAAGATTTTATGCTGAGCACAAAAAAAATAAGCTTGCCTTTCTTTTAATTTCGTAAAATCCAACATGATAAGATAGGGTTTTACCAAGAGGTGGTCACTTAGTTCGCACTTCTAGGACTAGGGTGGGTTTAGTCTGCAAGTATAACCCTCTACTAACAGCCCAAGTCGTTCGACTTAATGTTTAGAGATATTAAAATTCATATGTTTATACTTTCCCAAACTGGAATATATGAATTGAGTATTTAATTTCTTCTTTAATGTACCTAGAGATTTTTATTGGTGCAGTTCTGCTAATCTTCAGCGATTCACAGTACAGCCTCCCAAACACTAACTTACCATTAGCAGCATTTACTTTTGTGGCTGTGAACACATTTTCTAAAATTGCTGAAGGAAGAAAGCCATGGATATATATGATATTAAGAGAACGAAGTCAGGCCCTTGTGTGATAAAGAATGCTGAATTCTGCTCTTTCCTTCCTACCTCAGCATAGAGTCTAAGTAAGTAGAAGAAATGTACATGATGGTATCGTCATTTGTAGGCGCTGGTGTCTCCACTTTAACATACCTTCTGGGATGTTGTAAGAACTGAACTGGAACACGTGGATAGCAATGTGTGAGAGCTTCAGAAAGGTAGGTTCAAACACTGGAAGTTGTTTTGGCTCCTGCAGGTCAGCACACTTCCATCATTCCAACTCTCTGTGGTTAAAAAAGAGAGAGAGCATGAATCCAACCTCCTGGTCACATAAAGCCTGTGATATTCTCCATGAGCCCTCTGCTGCTTGCCTCCTCACTCGCTCATCCTGGCAGTAGAACAAGTCTGGCCTTATCTGCTTTTGAAGGAAATTGAAAGACATCCTGCTTTAAATGGGAAGATAATTCAAGGGCTAGCCTGTAGCAGAAAATTAAGAGAGATTGTTTAAGGAAATGAAATAATTGAGGTTATTGGTGATGAAATGCAGTATTGATCACATTCAAATCTAACCCATACCATTAAAAGTCAGAAGCTATTTTTTTAGTAGACTGCATGAAAATGAATTTCTCTTCCTAGTGGATGAGAATTTTTATTATAAATGGGTCTCACTGGTTTAATCAGCAGTGACCATATGTGTGGTCCTTTATTCTAGAAGTATTGATGTACATGTTTAAGTCAATTTATTTTTTTAGAAAGCATTTCAAATGTGTTTGGCTTTTACTGTGTTTTTCAGGGCTATTTAGAAGCACGCTTGAAAGACACTGGTGAATGAGGTACTTTTAACCTTTATAGTGGCACTTGTAAGACAAAACCTAAACTTTTATGATGTAGCTTTTATCATATGTGTTAATTCCATAAGCATTTGTGTCTACCTGGCCCACAAACAAATAGAAGATTTCATTTTTAAGGACTCGAAGGTCAGTACTTTTCACACATGCTTAATACAAAGCACAAAAAGAAAGAAAAGATATGATGTTATTCCCTGTAAGTATTCAGAGAACATAATAGAAAAGCATGTAACAAAGATGATACGCATTCTCAAGTGGTTTAATGAAATGCTGAATTTTGGTTTTATTCTAATTTTTAGTATGGCCGATTTATTTGCAGTCCTAGAATAATATTAATCTAAGTTTACATTATGATCCATATGTGCAATTTTCATAGGATAGCTTTGTAGTTGTTTGCCATTCTTGAAAGCCACGTTAATTGACTAAAAATTATCAGAAGTAACATACAAAGAACTAGAAGCATCTCCTTTTTCACTTCAGTCATGAAAGACACTGCAAAGATACTGTTGAATATGACCAGATTACCAAATTTGCTTCTCACTCAAACACTGAAATATTCTGCTTCAAATTCCCATCCTATTTTACTTCTCCATGCTTTAAGTGTCTATGCTGGCATTACAAAGATCGGCAGAGATGAACATTTAAATTTCAGTTGGTTCATATCCTGATAAAGGTACACCATTAGAAAACAGATACTTTAAAAGCATAAGTTATATTGTAATGTTCATTAAAATGCTTTTCAGTAGCTGAGTACTGCTCAAAATCATTGGACAGGTCTGCATTCTATTTTACTGCAAATAAGATGTACTGAAACCCCAAACTTTTAATCAAAGTTTCTGACCATTATATAATGCAAATGTGTCGAAAGAAAACTTACTTTGAAAGGGATAAGTAGACATGTGGCCAAAATGTCATTAATACTTTTGCTCAAAAACATAATTAGAGGAACATGTGTTGTATTGTGAATAACAACATTTCTACTAATAAAGAAAAGGATTTATTAGAAGTAGTCTTTGGGCCAGATTCCACTTTTTCTTTCTGCTATAATAGATGTGGAATAAACTTGAAGCAGAAAAATGTCAGAAAAACACAAGCTATTGCTTGCAGAGATTTTATATTGGCATGTTTGAGATTAGTATCTGTTCCATTTGGTTTATATAAATTTTTAAGTAGTAATATATGTGGTAACTACAATACATATTACCTAGTCCTAAGCATTGTCTATTATATTGTCTTACCTGGAAAGTAGCACAATAAATAATTTTTATGCTTTATGCAGTATTGCTAAGAAGAAATTTGGTAATATTCCATCATTTGGATGTTGGGGGGAATTAAATAAAACCTAAAAGCAGTAGTATTAAGATAAAGTGTATTTAAGGATAGGCTGTTAATGTAGAAGAATATCTAAATCAATCATATAAAAAAGAATACTAATTCAAGAGAGTTGAAATGAGAGCTGTCCTGAAAAGTAAAATTTTGTGATTTGCTCAAGCCAGAGGCCTTGATATTTATCTATGACATAGGTTACTTCAAAAGCCATTTTCAGATACAACACGAGATTTTTTTAACAGAGGAAAGCAAGGCAGAACGCTCTGAGTAACTGTTTGGCTTGTTTACTTCAGAAAAACCTGAATAAAGTAAATTTTCTTTATTAAGTCTCAGATCTTTGGGCTGTTTATTCAGGAATAATTCATAACAAATTAAGCAAAACAGAAGTTTGTAGGCTGTGAAAGAGCTTTTCAGGAAATAGGAGCTGTTATTTGATACAGCAGCATTAAGCCTTCCTTACAGACTAACTTCTTTATGGTACATAGCTTTCTGTATCAGAGCCATAAAAAGAGACATCATTTTAAGGTTACAAATTATATATTTTATATATTAAAATTA
>NW_009229752.1:0-2845 GCF_000690835.1 Fulmarus glacialis
GGGCTTGCGGAGGGCAGGCAGCGGCCTCGTCCCGTCAGGGCTTTGCCCGCTGTGGGTTTTTTCGGTGCTTGCCTGCCCGAACGCACGTAGCTGAAGGAACTTCCCTCCCAAAACACCGGTTGGGAGTTAAAACAATACCTGCCCCGGTCGGCCTCCTAAAGCTAGGACTGGAACAGAGAATTCTCTCTGCTGGTAAATACTAGGTTTCCAGGTTGCAAAAGGCTGCACGTTATGTATACTGACCTTAGCAAGTGAGTATTACTACTTCGTTAAATGAAGTACTCCTGAGAGTTACTTCTGAGAGCCCAGACTTAATTTAGCGCAGCAAACACATCATTAAATAACTGCCATACGTGCAGCATTACAAACAAGGTTTAGCCTCAAATAAGACTTAAGTGTCCAGTGTCTCCGCCACTCGCGGTGAGACCAGAAATGTGAAATACCAGGGGAGGTTAGAAAGTTTTTTTAAAAATTCTGTAGCTCCCAACTGCATGCATTCTGTTTTGCCCTTCTAGCTGTAATTTGGCAACTCCTACATGTAGCAATATTCAGGGCTTGCAAAGAATGACGTGAGAAAGAGGATGCAATCCAACCATTCATAGGGCAGTCCTTGTCTGAATACACCCATTTCAGAAGCGTTTAAGGACAGAAACAGAGGAGTGGTGACTTTATTTAGGTCAAGTTCTGGGAACAGGATGAAGGCCTTTCAATGAGTCAAAAGAAATCCTGCCTCAAAAGATGGCTGCTTGTTTCCTGTGTTCAGGGGCGATGACACACTGAAGTGTATGTACTGCCAAAATTATTTTTAAAGAGTGCTTTAGCTCATTTTCACTGATCCTCATTGAACTTGTGTAAGTGATATGCCACCACTTTTCCAGACATAACCAAAGCTAAGGGAATTCTGGCAGTCCTCCACGCATTTCTGCTAGCACCAGCCCTCGCTGTAGCACTGCTGCCTTTGTGGAACAGAGTATTACATTTTAATCTTTGCTTTTGCTCAGCCTTACAGTCGAGTTACCCATAACCTATCTCAGAATTGTCTTTCAAATATCTACCCCCTTACCATACACCTTCATTTTAGTATTACGGGCAAGACAGAATGTAACAAAAGCTTGACAATAGCCCTAAAAGCACCCCAGCTTTTGTGTCTATGTAAAACCATATGCTTCTGTTCATTCCAGTCACAGTGCCAGCTAAGAAACTGCAGAATCCAACAAGACATCTGACTGATAGTTTAGTTCCTGGCTGTTGTCTGAGCCTCAATGTAAAGAGAAACCAGCAACACGTGTACCTTTAGACAAACCTTAACTTCTTTGTGCCTGTAAGCACCGAGTCCTCATCTTAGACCTGTAAGTCATGTGGAACAATAAAAAAGTTGTTCTTTAAACTCTGGTGTGCCAAAGACTAGATTTAGAAATAATTCAGTCCGTTTCTTCTCCACGTTCTGCCTTAATCCATTTTGTGCCTGTCAATATTGGGTGTTAGATTAAGGTTAAAGATGGCAGAAAGTGACAAGCTTGACTTTGAGGCTCTTTCCTCAAGAACCCTAGGTCAGATTAGGGTTAGCATTGAGAGATCAAACAAGAAAGGCTGAAAAACTGGATTTATTGCTGTATTCTGCAAGACTGGGATAAAAAATAGAAGTGGAGATTGGCTTGGGACTCTGAAGTCCCATGAGCTGGGGATAGTGGGACTGGAAGAGCAATTTTTCTTGATGAATACTACCAAGTTGTGGACTGAGTGAGGGCTGTAGACAGGATAAAATGGATTATCGTTAGATCTGAGACTGGTGAGCTATAGGTACCGTAAGGTTTGGGTTTAAGCTCAGAAGCAAAGGCAAATGTGTGGTTTTTGTGTTGCTAGATTTGCATGGTCTATGGATTTGTCATCTCTAAACTGGAATTTTAGCTAGAGTAAAGGCGGGGCGGGAGGGATGTTACATTTACTGTTATTGTTTGGGATTGCAGGAGTTGAAGAAGTACTTCCATTGTTGGGCCATTGCCATAACCCTAAATTTAGTTTTAAGTGTCACCCTAAGCCTTCTAAAGAATTAACAACAGACTAGTTTCCTTTGCCAAAATGACCCCTTATCCTAGTACTGCCTGACCAGTGCTCTTCCCCTGCAGTACTCAACACTGTTCTCAAACCTAAAAGCCTTCCCTATAATCCAGTCATCTTTTACAGCCACAAAATTAAACATGACCATTTACTTTTTTTTTTTCTATATTAAGTCCTCATTCCAACTTGGCAAGCCTTACAGGTCTCATCAAAAAGCTTTGGCATAAAGGGGCCAAAACCCTAAGAATCAAGTTGCTTTTAACTGTCCCAAAAACTATTGTTAACTTTTCATTCTTTGGGAACAAACTACCATCTTAGTGGTCTGTCTGAATTCTAATAATAAACGTGCCTTTGTGTCCTTAGCAGCTGTTTAGGATCTAGCAATATACTTACACCTACAGCATCTACTGAGTGCAAGCCTCGATCTACCTCAAATCTAACAGTAAACTAGCAACACAGTGGTGCTTTGTGCCAAATTTATTCTAACGCTTTCAATTTATTGTCACTGGTACCATCCCAGGTGTTTGTCAATGCTGACTGTGTTTCTGTGGTGGGTTGACCCTGGCTGGATGCCAGGTGCCCACCAAAGCCGCTCCATCACTCCCCTCCTCAGCTGGACAGGGGAGAGATAACGAGAGGCTCGTGGGTCGAGATAAGGACAGGGAGAGATCACTCACCAGTTACTGTCATGGGCAAAACAGATTTGACTTGGGGAGAATTAATTTAATTTATTACCAATCAATCGGAATAGGATAATGGAAATAAAACCAAATCTTAAGAACACCTT
>NW_009229753.1:0-24171 GCF_000690835.1 Fulmarus glacialis
GTGGGGTGATGAGGGGAGGAAATGATGCAGTGAGCCCCACCACCCATGTGGTCGAGGAGTGTGAGCACTTGTGTCACTGCCGTCATGTTGGCATGCCAGGATGACTGTCAGCGTGACTGTGTGCATGCCAGCGTGCATGCCACTGCAAGGGTGTGTGTCTGCGTCAGGGTGTGTGTCCGTGTGCGTGAAAGTGAGTCTGTGTGTCTGTGCACAAGCGTGCATGGCAGTGACACCCAGGAAGCGGTGCGTGCATGTCAGCGTCAAGAGTGTCACTGTGTCTGCGATCCCCACCACTGCACAGGGCCATCAGGGGGTGCAACGGGGGGACACTGTCACACCCCTGCTGCTGTGCATGCCCGTAGTTGCTGGGGACAGTGAGAACAAGTGTGTCACACACCCACCCTGGGCTGGGCACACACGGCTGCACACTCACTGGGAGCATGCCCCAGCCATGGTCCCCCCAGCTCTGTCCTTCCAAAATGCTCCACCGAGTCACATGCAGCAACAGGACCAGGCACCGAGCAAGGTCGGAGCACAATCACACAGGGCAGCAACCTGTGTTTTCATTGCCTGTAACCTCGGAGAGTATCCACAGGGCTGCATTCCTCCCCAAAATTACCCTGAACAGGGCAAAGCACAGTCCTTCCCTGTGTGCAATCCCAGCCCCACATCTCGCCGGGTACAGGAGGAGGGGGTGAGCCAGGACTGTCCTCCTCCTCCTTCAGCCAAAGCCCAGAGAAAGCAGACTCGGGGCTAAGCCGAAAGGAAGCTTTTTCAAATACTTGCTCAGTCAAGAGGGAAATGGAGAGACACTGTTTCAGGTCAAAACAAACCATCACCGCTATACAAAGCAAATCGCCTTTTAATACGTAACCAAATGCAGGGAGTGAGTTTCAGGACATCTTTTTCTCCTCAGCATCATCTGTCTGCCAACAGCAATACAAAGAAATCACAAAGCATAAAATGAGACACTGCTGTGAAAATAGATGTTATACGCACATACACAACATATGAAGAGGTAATACACAAGTAACAGAGCACCAGGGGTCTGTCTAGGCCCCAACCAGCAGAGTCTGGCAGGGGGGTGCCCCCTCCCCAAGGCACACCTCTTGCAGGACCGGGAGCCCTCAGCAACCCCCCGCTGGGGCCGTGCACTGTTTCACATCATCTTACAGGTGCCATAAAGGACAATAAAGGCTGGTGAGCGGAGTCCATCCTGCTGCTTTCTGGGTCCACTGCTTTCTAAGGCTCCATATCATGGCCATTCAGCTCCTTGTCCCGTCCTAGGTGCTCCTCCAGGCCACTTCGGAGGGGTCCGGCATGTTTCCAGCATTGCTCTGCTCTGCAGCCAGGAGCTTGATCCTTCCTGAGCCCCATCTTGCCCTGTAAGCAGGCCTGGGAGCCCCAGCACAGCAAGGCAAAGCAGGGCACGAAGGAAGAGACCCAGGGAGATGAGGCCACCCCACACCAGGACACGTGCAGGCTTACTGCTGGGCTAGCCCTGCACTAATTACCTTATTTTACTTGCTTGGCAAACAGTACATGCTTAATACCGGTGTCAGAGGCAGACGTGATGTGGTGATGGGTGCAAGGGAGGAAGATGTGGAGGTCCCCAAGCATTCTGACCTCTCTGACCAAGCTGGCTTGCCACATCTGATCTTGAATCAAACCCTCCCCCCACATCATTGCTTTTTCTGTGGATTTTCCCTGATGGATCTGGGAGAATTTGCCCTGTGGTGGGAAAAAAAAATAATTCACATCTTAGGTTAAAAAATACGAAAGAAAGGGAATTCAACAAAGCGGTTATGCTGGTCTCCAGGCCAAGAGTTTGAAGGGCACAAAGTTGGTCCGAAGTGGAGAGGCAGACAGCAGTCACTGCATGCCCTCCTGCCTTTCTTTCTCACTGCTTCGGCAAAACCACACCGTCCTGAGCAACTGCAGGAGTAAACCCCATCATTCCTCCATCTGATGGCACTGCTGAGTACAGGAGAGGAAGGCAAGGACAAACCAGGGACAAACCCAGGAGGAACTTGGCTGGAATATGCCCACCCTGCTGTCAGGAGAAGGTCACAGCCTGGTATCCGCTTCTCCCAAACTCCCCAGGAAGACCGCTGAGGAGCCCCAAACCTTCAGCTGCCTCTGCTCTCACCAACTCCACCTCCCACAGAGGCCCTTCAGATGCAGCTGAGCTTCTCAAAGTGCTTGGTAACATCCCCTTTTCTAAAGGAACTGGTCACCTGAGGCTCGGTCACAAGGAGAGGAGAAGGGATGGAAAGCATAGGAGGGAGGGAGCAAGGAGTAGAGCAGAGGGGCTCAGGCAGGCTGAGATGATGCAGGGGGACTGAACAGCAACATGAGAAGGGTGGTTCACACACACAGGTAATGAGGAGACCACGCTGCATCGAGAAACTGCAATTCAGTGCTGTGGTGCCTGTAAGGCCAGCAGGTCTGTCTGCAAGAGGTTGCTAGGAACGCGTGGACTGGCAAGCAGGGGGTCCCTTCCTTGACCCCGAGAGTCTGACAAACCTCCCTGCTGGCAGGGCTGCATCTCCCTGAAAGAATTCTCATGGAAAAAATGCAAACCACTTTGTCCTAGGCTGCCTGAAAGCTCTGTTAGGGCACCTTGTTTCAGACACTGGAAGACAAAATCCTGAGCGACCAGAAAGCGTGGGGCACCACTTGCAGGTGTGCTCAGCCAGAAAAGCTCATAATTGCTGGTGGCTTTTCAAAATGTGGCTCCTAGCTCACAGTGAGGCTTCAAAACAGGCTGCCCACAACCGATGCTGTGCCTGCATCCCCCCGACACCACCCCTCGCTCCATCCGTGTGAGCCGGTGCACCCCTGAGGTCCTGCAGCCCTCACATTTCACCTTGAGCCGGACCTTGCAGGCCCAGAGCGGCTGCCTGCCCGCGAAGGGTGCTGATGGGAAGCCAGGACCCCGCTCGGAGGAGGGCGGTGCTCCTGCACCCACCTTCGCAGGGAGAGCTGCTGAGCACCTCAAAACTGGCTTTCTGTCCACTGCATGCAGCCATGGATTTTGCCATGGGGAAGGCAGGAGATGCCCTACTGGGAGTCACAGGCCACGGGAGTGAAGTCCAGCTTGTGCTTTGTCTGGAAGATCAGCGTCTTGGTCCGAAGCTCCAGGATGGAGAGCGGCTGGAGAGGAGTTGCAATGGCGAAGAAAGCAAGTGGGGACCTGTCCGAAGCCTCCTTCTGCTGCCCAAAAAGGAATTTCAAGCACCCGTGGAAATTCAAGGCCCGAGAGAGGATTGGAAAATGTGGGTGTAAAGCAAACAGGGTGATGGGAACTGGCTGTGCTCCCACCCCTATGGGACACGAGTGGCCCTTAGGGAACATGCTGAGGGCAGAGGGGTGTCCTGGTGCAGGGCTGCATTACCAGAAATTCTGAGGAGTTATCCAGCAAGCAGCGGAGGCGGCAGGTGAAGCTCCTCTCCACGAAGGAGTGCTTCCCGGGGCGGAGGTGCTGGGGGCTAGACGCGGTGTTGCATCCAGCCGGCAGCGGCTGGTCACCAGGAAGGGCTGGGAAACCAAAGGAAAAATGAAGTTTTCCAAGCTGCACACCTTGAACTCATGGCCTTGCAGACCTGCTCCAGCTGGAGACTTTACTGCTCAAGTGAACCCATGATCTTCACAAGATGGGTAAGACCTTGCCATGGGAAATTACCAGTTCATGATAGTTTCTGGTCCCCACAAGCTCAGCTTGCCTCCCAGACAGGAGCAAGAAAACAAGCTGCTCCTACTGAATTAAACAGGATTTCAAACACTGAAAAGCAAAAAGGCTTGGGAAGAAGTGTCCCCGTCCCTCCAGCACAGCGAAAGACAGCACGTCATTGCTGTTGGCTGCTTTTAGTGACAGGCGGGCGTGCCAACCTCTGGGATGTCTGCAAGTCCCAGCGGGAGGCTATGGGATGCTCCTCAGCACAGGGCCGTGCTTGGTGGCTATAAATGTTACCAGGAGGGTTTTTCCAGCACGGGGAGGCCATGCAGAGGTGGCTGGCAGGTCCCTGGGGATCGCCGCTGGGGACTGCCCCAGCACTCACCATCGGCAGTGTGCTGGGTGCTGCCGGACACCGGGGCCCCGTGCAGCTGGCAGCGGAAGGCGGCTCTGTCATCTGCGTGGATCAGCTCTGGTAGATGAGATCCGACTGGAACGACACAAGGGGAGAAGAGCAAAAAACCAGCCTGGCAGAGGTGTCTGGAGGAAGACATGGCAGGAGGCTTTCCTTCATGGGTACTAAAAGTGCAGTGATTGAGTGTAAAGAAACAGGAACACAAAACCAGCTTTGTCTGCAGTGTGGAGAGCAAGGACTGGGAACCAGCTGCTTTTAGGGAGGGTGGCTCAGGAAGGAGGAAAAGGGAGCAGAGAGTGGGTCTGCCTGGGGAAATCATGGCAATCGCTCTGAGGTTTCTAGAAGCAACAGAAATGGCCATGTCCGAGTAACCCTGGCTGCTTAGGACTGATAACACCACCTACTTCCCCAGAGTCCTCTGGCGATAGCTAAGCAGAGCTTTCCACCCTGTTCCCCCACACCAGCAAGGCTGAGGTTCTCCTGGTGTCACCCATCCCTTCCAACGATGTTTCTCACTGGCTCTGGCTCCTGATCCTTAACCGCAATTCATGGGAAATGCTGAAACTCCAGCTCCCTCCCGTGCCATGGGAGCCTCTGCTCTTTGGGAAGATTTGGTCCCCATCTGCGGGGTGAACGCTGCAGCAGTAGCATTCGCCTGGCATGTCTTAACTTCTAGTATCTTCTCGGGACCAAATTCAAAGAGCCAGAAAAGCTGTGGGTTGTCAGAGGGGAATTTGTTCGCAGGGCACGAATTGCCAGGCTGCAACAGCATGCAAGATTTCTCTTGCGTTGCCATCCCTAGCCCTCTGCAAATTAGCAGCTTTGTTTCTTTCACACATCAATGTCAAAAGTGATTTCAGGTTGATCAAAACATTTTGACCAAACCAAGCTAATTTTTTTTTTTCTTTTCAGACTTATGTGGGGGGTTTTGCTGTTTTAAAAAAGGCTTTTGTAAGGGTTTTTTTAACTCCAGAGCTGTGGGAACTGGCATCCCAGTGCAAACCATCTTCCTTCTGTGGGCCATCAGGAAAGATGGGCTATAAGGTTGGCCACGCCGCAGAAACACCAGCAAGTCCTCACACCACCTGCCTCCCAACACAGCCCCCTCCTTCTAGGGCATGTCTTGGACCAGCCTTTCCCATCCTGGTCCTGCAAGCTGTGGTGGTCAGCGTTACCCTGCCAAGCCCATGGGCAGCTCAGGCCACCAACTGCCATGTCCCTGCCCTCAGAAACATGCCAGAGCAGAGCCTCCTGCTTAACCAGACTTACAGGTACTTTGAGAAGACCACTCCCTGCCTCTGACAGCTGTTTTGACTTGGGGTATCAGCCCATGAGGATCTACAGTCAGCTGGGAAAGGGTGCAAAGAGAGGACAAAGAAGAAAACACACCAGTCTCTGCAGGTGCACCAGGAACCCATGCAATGAAAAGGGTCTGGCAGCCTCACAGTCCTCCTGTTGACTCAGTCGTTTGGCCAAAGGAGCTGGACATCAGGGGAACAGGAGGTAACAGGGTGTATGTGGGGAGAGCCCTGCTTTTCCTTAGCATCCCGCATAATCCACAGTACTTCAGGACCCCGACATTGCTCACCATTGTGATACCCTCAGCCCTCTGTAAATGAGAGCATATGTGCCCAGCAGCATGATACAAGAAAAATGTCACACCCCTCTTACACACAAAGACAAGAGGATACAGAGCCTGCCGTTGCTCAGCTTACATCTGTTCCTACTAAAGTCACAAGCATGCTTGTTGGCTTTCACAGCCCCCAAAGAACATGACTCATTTGAAAACGTATGTCAAAAACGACCCAAGGGAGCTGGGAGGGGAGAAAAGAAATCCCTGGCATGGCTATCAGCATCTCCTTCCCAGACCTGGACTGCATCCATCTGTTTACAGCCAGGAAAAAACAGTACCCACCCTCTGCCCAGGTAGTCCTACACAGTAGGGGAGATGTACAAGATGTAGCCATCTCCAGTCACAGCGATGATAAATCCATTAAGTGCCTGAAAGCGTAAGTTGAGCCCAGAGTTACTCTCCCTAGCTTCAATTCAGCTGAACTTCTCCAGGTATTTCTTCAGCATTCGGGGACAGGAAGGGACCTTCTTCATCAACAAGTGACCCCCCAAAAAAGGAAAGCACCTTGTGACCATGCAAGACTTTTAATCTTGGTTAGTTGGAATTTTTTTTTCAGGCTTAGCATGAGCAATGATCAAAGGTGGACTGACCACTTTTTCTAGACCCATCATTGAAGCCCTCTCACCGCAGGGCAGCTCCTGCATCAGGAGGGACCAGCTAAGGAGAGGTTTCACGGAGGATCTAGAGTTAGTTACCTCCTCTCCAGCTGTACCAGCTGGGTATAGCTATACTCTTCCGTGGCTCTGATTTTCTCTAACAAACCTGTCTACAACTTCAACAGTTGGGAGGAAGGACTGCCCTGAGCCATGCAGGAGCCTGGCAACTCCAGGAGGAGCCTAGCATCAGTTCAAGCATAACGAAGCCTTCAGAGACAGTAAAGTGACTGCAGTCAGTCACGGACCTGACCTATTTATCCACTCGTTCATTTTAAGGATGACCTCCAAAGACACTTTGGGCCTTGCTCCTCACCTTGAATTTTACAGTTAGGCAGTTATACAACCTTATTTCTGCATTTCTGTATGTATTCTCTGCACACTTTCTCCAATCACCCCCCAAAACCTGCTTTTTAATCCTTTACACCTGAGGACATCGCTGTCCCTCGGACTTCTGCTCTCGGCTCCAAGGGTACATGAACAACTCCTCACAAAGTACATGAAGTAAAAACAAATCCAGTCACCGCTATAGTTCAAAAATGGTAATGCTGCTAAAACCAACATCCACCTTGAAAGCAAAAGAGGGGGAAAAATCTGGAAACTCAGATCCCGGATTTGTGAAGGCCCTGGCATCGCGTCTGTGACGCCTGAAGTGGCACCCCCTGGTCCTTATAAGCATGCAGACTGTTTGACATATCTCTGAGGAGGTGACAGCATCCTGTTCTCATCTGTCTCCCATTACACAGGACCACAATCCCTTCCCATCTGATTTTGATCTTGTTCCTGACAAACATCTCAAGAAGGCCCTCAAACACGTCCTGGCATTGAACTGCCGCTATGAGACACCGTACTGGGAAAGTTACTCTCCTCTTGCCTATGTTCTAGATGATAGAATATAGGGCTTTAAACACAAAAAACCTAATCTCTATAAAAAACATCTTTGTGCTCATACCATCTGCCAACTTCACTTCTTGCCTTGCACTCTCCAATTACATACGCGTGGCCTACAGTTAAATACATACCCAGCTGGTAGCTCCTTGCTTGAAAGAGACCAAACCCATGCCAAATTAGAGAAACTATTCCAAAAATATGGGAGATCATGGCTAGGGTAGAGGGAGGGGAGCTCACACATCAAGTGAATACCCAGAAAAAGAGGCAAGATGGAGATCCAGAGATATCTGGTGATCATTTCAGGTTGATTTCCTCCAAAAGGAAGGTACTGCGCTAGATAGCAATTCTTGCCCCCTGCTCTTGTCTGTAATAGATTTATTAGTGAATAAAAAGAGAGAAATAAGGAAAAGAAAACCCTAAGTGGAAGTCTGGGTTTAATCAAGATGTGGGCAGAAGTCTCAGCAGGTCTCATAAGCATCAGGCCAGGACCTGCCACAAATATGGACTCTGCCCTCGCTGCCCAACTCGGCCATGCTGAATTGCCAAGGGGACGTGCTGTTTGCTTGAGACCAGGCTGGAGAGAAGGGTCCGGCTGCCCATGCTGCTCCTTCGGCTCCGCTCACCCTCTCCCCCCAAGCAAAGAGGAGGCAGGAGCAATCGGCTGACACAGCTTATGCATTTGCCCATTTACAGTGACACTCAGGCTCGCCCAGGATGGCTTTTTTTAGCCACTTGGATTATTTGAGAGGCTGTTGGATGGAGCATGTTGCTTGATACCATACAGATCCAGCTTGCAGGAGGACCGAGCCCCTTCCTTTGTGCACTGCAGCCCCCCAAGAGGCCCTGAGTCAGTTTTCTGCAAATTACAGTATCTGATTAAAATGCTTTTTGGGGAAAAAAAAACCAAACCCAAAACACATCAGGCAGCTCAGCTGGGGGATTTCTGTCACATTAACACCTCATAAGCTCTCCAGATGCCTTCAACCACCCGAGGCTGCCAATGCTCTGGTGGCTCAACAAATTGTCATCATATGGCCCAGCTCAAACCCCCGGAGAGTGCTCGGGAGCAACTCCATTGTGGGACTGGGGCAACCGTGGTCTCCCTCCTGGCTATCGTGTTATTCCAGCTGCTCCTCTGTGACTATCACACTTGCAGACAGCTGAGACCGCTCGTGGGAGCAAAGCTCACACGGGAAACTTTACGCGGTCCAAGCTTCATCGCCAAAAGTCACACTGGGCTCCCACAGGGGCTTCTGCTGGGGCTCTGCTCACGCCCGCCTGCCTGTCCATAACGGTGGGCATTTGTGTAAGGCTGTGGAGGAGCAGGGTTGAAGGCACCAAAGTCAGATTTTAAGGATAGCCAAGCATCCATCTGCTAGTGTTTGGAGAGGTGGAAGAAGGGAGAAGAGTACTGAATGCCCAGAAAGCACAGACACATGCGATGTCAGGAACACAACCGCAGAAAGATTAAAGGTCTTGCACAGACTTGCCCTGAAGCCCCAAGGAGCAGCACATTTTAAGTTGACATGCCCAGATGTTTATTCAGCAACCAGCCTTTTCATGTGACCTTTCTACCCCATTTCCTTCCAGCTTACATTTATAAATTGGAGCCCAAACAAACAGCATTCTGGCCAGCTGATTCACCAGCTCCTTGATCTCTGAAGTTCATTGAGAGCTATTTCATTAGACACACACTGGCCTTTCTGCAAAGCAAAGCTCCTACCGCCCACTGATTTTGTCCACCACCGTCTTCTAAGATCCATCTTCCCTTTCTTCCCTCCCCCACAACCTAGAAACTGAATCTGGGCTTTTTCCATCCCAGGCAGGCTGTGAACTCGTCTTAGGGAGCTCATGCAACACCCCAGGTAGGGCAAACAGTTCCTGGCAGATGTTTTATCCTCCAGCTATCACCATTCTCCTCTTGGCATTTACTAGAGCACAAGGAACCCACACCTTGGAGACTAATCCGGGATCAATCCCTACACTGCTGTACGATACCCCTGCACCTCTTGGTTGGGATGGATGAGCTTGTGCGCATTGGGTGCATGAGCTGTAGCGGGTCCCAAGGAAAAATGCCAGGTTTGGGCCCAGTGACAGCTAACACCTGCAAGCTAGAGGCACAGACATCACCCGATGCCTTTGCAAGGAGGATGCAACCCACCACCCCGAGCCCTGCTCTGTTCAAGATGCAGTTTATGGTACAGTCCCTACAGAGCCGCTGCAGCATAACCAACGTGGCAGCAAACTTCAGTGCAGGGTGGGAGGGAACGGTGGGGACAGGGACTTGTCCCAGCCAGGCAGTGTCACTGGTCCCTGTCCCAAGGTGCTCAGTGCCTGTGGCAATCACAGCGAAACAGCTCCTGGCAAGGCAGGGTCTCCTCCTGCTCCACAGGTGGGACCGCATGCTCCGTAGCTGCTGTACGGTTCAACAGACAGGAACCAGCCGTTGTGCCCAGGGAAGACCCCAAATGACCGAGCTACAGCACGATACCTGGAGCAGCAGTTCCCCCTCAGGAAACAGCCCTCCGTCGACCTGCGGGTCCATTCCTCTTTCCCGCCTGGGGCTCTGGGCTGATCCAGCATGCAGTCACCAATGTCTGTAGCTGTGGCTGCGAGGCAAGAGGGCAAGAAATCAGTGTGGAAGGGGCAAGCCAGGAGCCTCCTCCTCCTCCCCACCCCATGCTGCTCATGCATGGCTGCACCATGCTACCCAATGCACGGGGACCTGCCTCAGAGGAAGATGAGACCAATGGTAGCTGGAGCAGAGACCCTTTACAGAGTTATCCCCAACTTGCCCAATGCCTCCTCCAAGAGATTATTTCCCCTGCTTGGTCCCATTTCTGGGAAACCTCCCTTCTGCCAACGTCTGAGGCAGAGACACAAAGGATAGAGGGGAGGTGAGCATTTTTGGGCTGCCCAGGCTAGGAAACACCACCCAACACAGCAAGAAGTCAACAGGTTAGAGCCTGGTAGAACTGGAGTTGGCTTCAAGCCGCCCCAGTGCCACAATGTCTACTTTCCTACCCTTCAGGGCTAACGAAAGACATGGCAAACCTTCCCAAACCATCTGAGATGCCATCAAAGCACCCATATTTTTTCTCCCTTCCGTCTGTGGCTGCTCAGAAGCAGATCAGAGGGTTGGTCGCCACGGTGCTCCCGGTGAGACACCTGAGCCGCTCTGCTCCCAGGACTTGCTGCCATGACCTCCCCAGGATGATTCATGTGCTGCCTCACGCTTCCTCACTAGGTGCCTTCAAGGCAACACCCGTGGGTGCAGCCGATGTGAAACCTCTTGCCCTGGTTGTAGGATCTCGAGCATCACGGGACACACAGAAAACCCGTTGTTCAGGGAACAGGAATGAGGATGGTGGCTCCCGGGGACATCCCCAGCATGGTACTTCATCTGCTGGGGAATTATCCTTGAAAAACCTCAGTCCAAACTCAGCTTCCAATAAAAGGACAATTTTCAAGGTACGTTTTTGCGCCAACTCAACCAAAAACCCTCAGGAAAATCTCAAAGGAGCTCCCGTGTAGGAGCCACCCCATCTCTGCTGCTGCCGTGAGCTCCTGCAGCGCCCCAAGGTCAGACAGAACTCACAGGCCCTGTGCACAGCCGCATCCCGGCACAGCATCACTGCCTGCCCCGTCTGAGCCCTGGGTTTCTGATGGTGCTGCATGACCTTGGCTGGATCCAAAGGGAAAAGGTCTTCTGAATTTGGGGGAGCGGTAGGAAGTGAGGAAAAACCCCAAACCATCCCAAGACTGACCACACATTTAATTTTCTCCATGTTAGAAGCTCTCATCTCACCATTGAAAGGTTTTAAAGGCTTGTTATTGGTTTGTTTTTTTTTTCCAGTAGCACCAAGTTCAAAGTTAAAATAATTCCAAACCTAAAAAAAGTTTCATCTGAAACTGCTGATATGAGACATTTTGCTTCTCATCAAACCATCAATATGTAAAAGCATTTTCCCTGACAGATCTGCATTTTTGTATTAAAAAGCAATTTGAGGTCAAAACATCTCAGATCTATTTACATGTGGAGCCTGAGTGACAACAAGCACCTGCCTGTGCAGGTTTTCAGCAACCAGGCACATGGTTAAAGATAATTAGCTGAAGGTCTTGCATAAGGTGACACAGAGGAGCACTGTTGCAGTCACACAGGTTTAAATAAAAGTGGAGAGGATGCTCTGAGCTCATTAAGCAGAATTAGTCTTGATCTCTATCACTGGGCTACTTCAGCCTCCCCCTAACCTTGAGTGCTCCTTGGAGATGCTTAGGCAGCAGTTGCATCTTCTGCCCTTTCCATCCTGTGCCCTCACTTGCTGGTGGAAAGCCCAGCTTGTGGGCATCTCCCACGGGACGTGCCTTCCCCTCCCTGACAGCTCCCCTGTGGGTCACTTTAGCCCACGCCACAGATCTGCATTGCCCCCTGCGTAAGCTCACGTTTCCATTTCTGCAGGGGACGACCCTCTGCACAGACACTTCCCAAATCAACAAGAGGTGGATCAGCCAGGCCAGGGGACGCGAGACCTCTGGGAAAAGTTGGGAAAGAGGAGGTTCAACACAGTGCTCAGTTTGCTCATCAGACAAGGAAAGGCATGTCCCCGGGAGTTTCAAAAGGCAAGTTTGGGGCAGTCACCAAGCAAAAAGCTTCCTCGCACGATTGCCAAGCGATCCCCAAGGAAAAACATCCAAAGCCCATCTGGACCATGAGTATGGCTTCAATTTGCACATGATGGAGTGGGATAGTTTCAAAATGAAACATCAATTCTTTTTTTAAATATGAATTCTTTTGAAGGGCTGACTCCTCTCTAAAGCATTGAAATGAGGCAAGCTGGCAGTGAAATTCAAAAAGAAACCAAGTTCTTCCAAAACAAAGCTCCAAAAGGGCAGAGAGCGTTTTGAGAGGATGCACGTCCTGAGAGCACATGGTCTCCAGCTCTCTCCCAGTGTCCACCAGCAGCATCTGAAGGGAGAGCTGCAACGAGCTGGGGAGAGCTGCTGTGGGCTTACAGAATCCAACATGAAACACCTATTTGCTCATTTTGTGCTTTCCAGCAAAATTATTTCTTCCAACTCTCCCACTGATCTTAGCAAGGGGGCTTTTAATCTCCCACCAGAGATGCTCACTTGCCCTACTCTCAAACACAGAGTGGTCCATTTCTGAACAGCTGAGCTAGAAAATCCTGCAGAATCTATCTCCCATGGGACACACTGCGATGACCTGGCTTGGGGAGAAGGCCTGGAGCACAGAGAGAGGGTAGGAAACCCAAAAAGAAGGTGTCTGCCAACTGCTTTGCCACCAAGCATCACTGCACACGGGTTGCAAGGTCCTAACTGCAGGACATGGATTGTAACTGGTGCTTCTAAGTATTGGCGGTGTAGAGCAGCTGGTGTTGACATCCAGCCCAGTCCTCACCACACATGGCCAGAGGCCAAGGAGATGCTGAGGCCAGCGTGTGAGGCAAAACGCATGGTGCTCTCCCACCAAAATAATCCAGAATGTGTAACATGAGCTCCCCTTACTTTCATCATCACTTCAACACCTGTGGCCCCATCTTGTTCTTGCAGAGGGCTTCTCTGCTTCAAGAGACAGCCACCCTATTGGGGATGGCCAGTGGTGGAGTGAGCATCCAGCAGATGGGCAGGGCTGAGGCTGCTTTCGGAAGCCACAGCCATTCCTCAGCGGTCTAGGTGATCCGGAGACCTCCTGTATCCGTTTTCAGGTGGTGACCCTCTTCATGTTCAAACATGTCATAACTGGGTGTCCTCCTCAACCAACAAGTCAGGAGCAAAGTGTCCCTGTGGCTCTCCCCTTTCAAACAGGTCTCTGAACTCATCCTCACTCAAATTGCCAAGAACCGCAGGGGTTGGGAGCAATCCCAAGAGATGCCTGAGCACATCCAGATAGCGGACTCCAGGCCCATGTAACCACCAGGGGTACAGAGGCTATTCCCAGTCAGTTTTTGACTTGGAAAGGAAAAAAAAAATCCTTTTAATCAAAGTGCAGAAAAAACCCACCCCATCTGCAACATGGGTAACCTCATGGGAGGGAGGGATCGTTCCTGAAACATCCCCCATTTGCTTGAGACAAGTTGTTAGTCTCTGGGGGATTTCACAAGCACAGAAATCATACGCTCACCAGAAACAACTTGCAGGATGATCACCCCATGACAGGCAATGCTGGCTCTGTCTTCCAATGACACGGGGTGGTGGCTTGGAGCCTCCTTCCCCTCCCACTGTCTCCCTGACACAGCTGGGCGAAGGCGATGCAGAGAGCATCTCTGGGAAGTGCTGCAACTCTGGAGTGGAGCTTGCATCAAGGTCAAGCTGGAGCCGGTGCTACCAGAAGCGGGGAGCACCGACAGCCAGGGTTCTCCACCCCAGCAGAGCAGGCTACGTGATGGGGAGATGCCCCCCCCTGGAATCCCACCGAGAGCCCTGGGTCCTTCAGCCTGATGAAGTCACGTCTCCAAGGGGCTGATGGCTAAGATGCACTGAAAATAACTGATGGCAGGAAGAGGAGGAGATCCCTGTCTGCTAAAAGGCAGGAAAAAGCAGGTGGCAAGCCATATAAGATGCCATATAATAAGCCATATAATGTTTAAGATACTCATTGTAATGGACCATTACCTGTTGAGACTCACTTCCACATGAAGCAGCTGAGACCACGAAGTTAATGTGATTAAAAGAAACAGGTCCAACGTGTATACAAGCTATAATATACCCACAGTAAAAGAAATAACTATAGATACAAGGATGATGCACATCTGCTGTTTGTGCCCAGCTTTTTCAGTCTCCTGCTGTGCATCTTTGAGAATGAATAGGAATTAATGCAAGATTAAAAAGACCATGACAAAACTGATCTGCAGTTACTAGACAAATTCTAGGCATTTGCTGAAGCAATTTGGTGATCATTTATATTTTCAAAGTGCTGGGATAGAGGCTATCAGTGTGTAATGTTTAAGACAGGAGGGGAAAATCCAGCTCTGTCCTGAACCCCTACACCAGCCAGAGCACTGGAGGAGGCTTCCTGCTGCTGGTGTGATCCCCAAAGACCAGAAGGCTTTCATTCAAAAGGAAGCCAGGGGTGATGTCAGCCAGGATCAATAACATTTTCAGCATTAATGAATCAGGATGTGTCCTGTACGTCCCCAAGAGCATCCCTTTGAGTTGGCTTCTTGCCTCCGCAAGGAGGTTTCTAAGCCCTGCAACGTGGAGGAAAGACCTCAAGCATGAGAAAGAAAGAAAAAGGAGCAAAGCAATCTAATCTCTTCACTTTTTGCTCATCACATTCACAAAGAAAAACACAGCAATGCAGCCATGGAGGCTAACATGTCCCTTGCCTCTGGCATAGTTTTGTCACTGAAAAAAAAGTTATTGGTAAAAAATCCTGGAGTCAGTTTTTCTCTCATGGACTGAGTTACACCGGTGAGAGATGACAGACTTCACCCATGGCAAGCATTTGTTTTTGAAGAGACTCCAGAGGTGCCCAGCATCAAGAAACGAGGAGCTCCCAGCTCTTCCAGCAACACCAAGCCATGCACAACATTTTTCCTCTTGGACCCGATCCCAAACCCCATCAAATTAGCACCAATCTTTGCCTCAGCTGTTTAACAAAGGCGTCGTGCCAAGCAGAGCAGGCTCATGCCATCCAAGTAAAATAGGCAAATGCCAAAACCACAGGTTATAAACCTATTAGAAAAAGTCACACAGCGTTTTTCCGAGGAGCACAGAAACACCCAGGGGAGCGCTGGCAGCCCCGAAGCCCACGCCAACCTCTCCAACCTGCTGGTGCTGCAAATGCTCCCACACGGTCCTGCAGGATCTTGCCCAGGGAGGGATTTAAGCTTGACTCCTTTCACTGCATCAGTTACTTCAGGTCCAGACCCCTGCAGCTCTGGCCCATGATAAGAGCAAACAACAAGGAGATGAATAAAAAAAGCTAATTTAATGCTGACTGCAGTGAGATTACCCAGCTGCCAGCTGCCCCGCAGCAGAGCACTGCAGATTTGCACAGCAGCAGAGGTGGGAAGAGACGAGATCTTCTAGGCTAACCACCTGCTTGAGCAGGGTCAGCCGGAGCGGGTTTCCCAGGACCATGAGCAGTCCCTGGCACAGATGGCAGATGGGGATCTTGGATCTAACCTTCCTCACTGCACCAGTGCAGGGATGGCGAATGTCTGAGACTGCTGGTGGGAAGGGCAGACCTGGGAGGATTGATCCTGCGCTCCTCCATGGGCAGCTGAATGGAGACCCACCGGGACTCCAGCTCCCGTGGTGGCAGGATCATGCCACCCAGCACATCCTCGTGGGATCCATCTCTGCACTAGCACCTGCTGGTGCTCAAATGCTTGCCTGCAGACGGCAGGTCTAGGCTTTGCTGTGGAGCTAAGAGGCTGTCACCGTGGCTGAAAGGTGACCACTTGGACCTGGCACGGATGAGCTTTTGCTCAGCACAGACCAAGCAGAAGATCCCACCATGGCTGTCTGGAGAGCCCTAGGTGCCCAGGGGAAAGGCTGCATCATGCAAGACCTTTCCCCAGGTTCATCCTAAATATGTTGCAATCATGACATAGGCGCAGTCTAAAAATACATCCGCATATATAAATGTCAGCTGCGACACTGACACTCTTCACAGCCTGTGACCTGCCACCTCTGGTGCACCAGCATGAAGAACAGCCCCTGGAACTGGTCCCAGCTGGGCAGCTCCTACCTGCAGCCTTAACCACTTCTCTCCACCAAGCCAAAATGCCCAATAACCTTGTAGGCATACCTCTAGGTCTCCAGATGTGCTTGCAAGGTGCAAAGTGAAGCCTGCAAAGGAGACAGGCTTGCAACATGTGGTTGGGTCACAGACCCTGCAGGACACTATCCTGCCCTCCCTTATGCTTGGGCAGCAGCCCAGACTGGGTGTTCAGTGGAGGTTTGGTAGGAGATGAAACAGAACAAGGACACATGTGTGGACCACACGTTCTCAAAAACACACACGTGGAAAATGGCATCTCAGCCCCAGGCTGACACTGGGCTGGGTGTGGGCCAGTGGGTTACAGGGAAGTACCCTACTATTTGCCATTTGTTATGAGCTGTTAGTCATCTCAAGCTTTGCCAACCTCCAGAGCATGGTCTCGTACCAGGAGAGGGCTTTCCAAAGGTTCTCCCTATTGCAGATCTCACCACCTGGATGACTTTAATCTAGGAAGAGGGCATGGCAGCACATACCCTAAGCACATCCTTTCCACCTCACAGAGCATTTTAAGCCCCATTTTCTTGCTGCTCTCACCCTTGGCAGAGCCACATCTGCAACCCCCAGCATCTGCTTCTTTTGTTACATGAACCCTAGGAAAGGAACCCCGGCACAATTCTCCAGCTAGCTGGAGGTTTTCCAAGCCACTCAGCACTAAACAAATCCATCCAAGCTTTCATGAGATCTCACTGCTTGCAGCAAGTGGAGCTCCCATCACACCATACAGAGCCCAGGGCATCATGGCAGCCAGCAGCACTGTGAACTTAGAGACAAGCTTTTCTCCTTGGGCACTTACACTCAAAGAGACAGGGATCAGCAAAGTCACTCCAGATTTATCTGGGAGACCATCAGACATAGGTCCAAGTAGCAACCACTGCAAATTGGTTTGCAGACAGAAGCTCAGTGCAGGTCTGGTGGTGAGGTTCAGCCATTTTTTGTACAAGTGACAAAACGTTTAAGTGCCTTTAAGGCAGGTTTTGATAGCACCAGAGTTGTCATTGCTATCTACCAGCACTCAAAGGCTGGACCTGATGAGCAAAGGTTGGAAGAGACCAAGCCCTGAACCTCCACCTTGCCATGTTTTACCCATATAACCTTGGGCAAGATTGAAACTTTCCTGATGCTCAAAGCAGGCTCTGACCCTGGGAGCATGGAGGTGCTTCATCTAGTTCAGGAGACGAGCGAACACAGGACTGCTCAACTACTGCAGGTCCCCATCTGAGGTATAGCCAACTGCACAGGGCAGGCTGTTCCCCTAGGTGTGCATCAGTCACAAGCTGGTGACAAATGCACGCTGCAAAGCAAAGGAAGAGGGAAATCTGGACTTCTGGGTCTATTTCCCCTCCCGACTACGGGGAAGAGTCAGACCCATACGTGGGGACATAGCCACCACCATCCTGCTGGCACTTAGCACACATCACCCAAGGGCCACCACGGCTTGAGACACACATCTTCCATACACCAAGCCTGAGACAGTATTGCCTTTAGCTTCACCAGCAGTGGTTTATGCAACCACCACGCTACTCCTAGGAGAGCAGGGAGACCAGTCCTGCCAATTTTCATACTGTAGAAGAGCTTGGCTAAAATATGCGGAGATTTTAGCAGCCAATCCCAAAGTCCAGCTCCACCCACCCCAGGGGAAGGAGTGGTTCAGGAGCTGACAAGCATGGCCAATCCAGATGATTTCCCCGAACACCCGACTCCCAACTCAGATGCCAACTTTCCTTTTTTTTTTTTTTTTTAAATTTGCACAGGGAAGACTGTGATAACAGGCAGAAGAGAGCTGGGCAACATCTGCAGCACTTGCACCAGGGGACAGATAAGTTACAGCAGATGTGTGTATGCCCCAAACGAGCTTACGGAGGCATGGAGCTTCGAAAGCTTTCCTCTCAATGGCTGAAGCTTGTCATTTCCAGCAAACTACAAGGTTTTTCTGGTTTCTCATTAAAGCACGGACAGAAAAGAGAGAACATTTAAAAGCAAAGCAGATTTAAAAGATGATCCAGTGAGTCACTACCCTCAACAGCATCTCCTGGTTTCCAAACAGCCTTGTACTTCAAAACCAAGTTCAGATCCCAAAAGCACTTTTTTTCAACTTTCAAAAATTAAATCCTTGTGAGCTTCCAGCTGCAATCCTGCTGCCTGCTTATCCACCTGAAGACCCCAAGCATAAATCATGATAACCATGATCCTCCCCAGGTGGGATAGGGGAGGATGCAGAAGCTCCTGTGCATTTGCTGCTGACCCACAGCTCTCGTGGCCTTGGCCACTGCACTTGCTGTGCCCACCAACCAGCTCTTTCTCACACCCCGAGGAGGGTGATGGTGAGCTAAAAACAGCATTATAGAGGACTAACATAAGGATATCCAGGAGGAGACAGGCAGGTTTCACACCAGGCAGGCTCAAGAAAGCCTGAGCTTTGGGAGCAAATTTCCTGGACAGTCTGGCCATTGATTTCTTTTCTTCGTTGAGTTTGTTGATGTGGATGGGCAAACACCAGCAGGAAAGGGTACCCCAGCCAACACACCCTACCCGGGGTGGCCAGGCAGGCAGAACTCTGGCACGGGCCCCAGATGACCCTTAAAATGGGTCTGTCCCCAAGCCACAGGCACAGAGCACCCACATATCAGAAATATCAGAGAAGATGGAGAGGGTTGGAAACCCCTTCCTCACATTTCTGCTCATGTAAACAGCAGGCAAATTGCAGACAACACAGGGAAGCTCAGTCCTATGGCTGGAGTGAGCATAAGAAATGCAGCACAAGAAAACGAGGATCCTCAGGGCATCACCCTGAACCCACTTGCAATTTCTTTTCTGAACGGAGAGTTTGGACAGTGGGTATAAACCCAAGCCTGCAGACAGATTTAGAGGCCAACACAGCCAGCCCAAAGTGTGGGTTTCTGAATGATGACCAATTCAATCGCGTGGTACTGCAAAACTCACCTCTAGGTCACCAAGCTTTTAACATGAACCCATCACGAATCCTGTCTGCTTTGCCCATCAGATAAAGCAACCTTACAAAAGTTACTGTGCAAGCATTTACAGTGTGCACAAAAATCTGTGCAAACCCAGCTCTAAAACCAACATGCAAAATGGGAACTGGGCTTGTTCCCCCGAAGGGAGAGCCATGCTCGGTCTGAGATGCAAACTGGTGGAAACACCAGGAATTGGTAATTTTTTCCATGAAGAGTAGTCAACCCCCAAACCAGCACAATATCAGAAAAAGATCAGAAAAGTTGTAGAACTTGTCAGAAGACACTAACCATCCCTGCTGAGCTTTCAGTCCACACAGAAGTTGATACCATTTCTGTCCTGCTTAGAGGAGGTCTTATAAAATGTTTCTAAAACAGATCCTTCTCCACCAGCTGCTGCTTGTTCATGGCATCTGCGTGTCCAGCGTCACAGGTGCCACGTGCATTTTTATGAGCCTGCTGGTTACTGCAGCCCTGTCCACTGGCAGAGGGGAGGGCTCCAGGAAACCCTGAAGTTCCTGGGAAGTTATCAGCAAAACCCCCATGCTGGACCTACACAGGTCTCTGAAGCTGTCCAAGGAAGCCTGTGTGCTGTTTTTCCTGCTTCAGGTGGCCTTGCAGAAGGTCAAAATGGGACAACTCAACAGCTCTGACTGAAGGCTGCAGTCGGACAAGCTCAGCCCGCACGTAAACCTGGCATGGCCAAAGTGAGCTTCTAGACACCAGCACAAAGCCTGGCCAGCTCAACCTAGGCCAATTACCAGTGAAGTTTCACTGATAACTCAAGAGGGTGTTGCACGATCTGCAGGACAGTTTAACCCTCTCCATCTGTAGAGCAAGGTGTTTGGATCCTTCCACCACCACCCCCCCAAAGAAGAAACCACCCAAAGACCTGCCACCTCTGCAGAGTCTTCCTGAGATAGTTTCCAAACCAGCAAAAGCCGTATCAGGGGCAGCAGGAGGAAATACCAGCTGATGCAGACATGTTGGGGAGGACCAGAGGTTCAGAAGAAGCATCATCCATCTCTCATCTGTTATCAATCTCTCCCCAAACATTTGAACTGAAAATAATAAAAAAAAAAAGCCAAGAAACCCACCACCAGCAACGAAAAACCAAACCTAGTTTGGTTCATCTCTACTCCCAGAAGCACTGCCACAGGGTAGGCTGTACCGGAGACTTGATGAAGCAGGGAGGGAGAGCTAGCAGAAGGACACCAAATGGTGGGCAGCAGCTAATTCCTCCTGCCTTTCACAAACAACCGGTCTATCTCCTGCCCCAAAGACTTGAATGTCTGCTCCAAAGACACGAAGCCAAGAGGAGGCAGAGCCTTGGATGGGCTTTTTGGCACATGCCGAGTTTCTTGCAAGAACTATCTCTAGCAGTACATGGGATTTTTACTTTTAACCTATGACGCAGCCCGGGCAGGCATACATCCAGGGTCACCTGCCGGCATCCGCCTCCCTGCCAGACTGGTTATAACCACGTACTTTGGCTCTACATAGACTCTATTAACCCTTTGTCTAGGAGAAAGGGCAAGTGCCCAGACTCAGTAGAAATGCTTGAAAAGAGGAATTTTTTTATCAATATGGCACCAATTAAAGCTGCCTGGAGACAAGGCAATGGGCTTGGGCTGCTGATGGAGGGTGGTCCATCAGCAGAGGACAGGGATGCTTTGCCAGGCGATGCCACGCTCTCCTGCTGCAAGAGAGGAGCCTGCATGAAGCAGAAAGCAGACAACAGCAAAACTGAACCAGAAAGCATGGCACGAGGGCTTTCACCATCTCCCTGCAAAACGCCTGATGTGATACACCACAAGCAGGCTGCCGGGACTTGCAGATGACATGGGTTTTCGCCAGGCAGGGCTCGAACTGAGGTTGACCTTGATGAATCGGTGGGATGATCTGAAGTCAAACAAGGAGAACTTCAGGGCAGACACAGGCAAAGCGAGGGGAGGGAGTTGGAAATCACAGGTGCAGTGGCCAAGTGGGAGTAATTGGCCTGGCAGAAACAGGTCTCCGAGGAGGGGCAAGGGCTGCCACCGAATATAAACTCGTTCAAAGATGATTTCTTTTCCAAAGCAGCTCTCACACCGAGAAGCACATGCTGAGCATATCCAGTGGGAACTGCTCCTGCTCAGAGGCAGGGGTCCCAGCTGAAGAGCTTGGCATAGGGGTCTCCTTCCGGAGAACAGCATCCCCAGCTGGAGAGGGCCCTGGGAGAGCCCCAGGGATGTTGCTTTTCCGACACCAAGCACCCATCACTGACTGAAGAGGATTAGATTTGGGTGTGCAGCATCCAAAGATGAAGGGGATTCCTTCCAGAGGGGACATGGATAAAATCTGTGTCATGGCAGCAAAAGGCCTGAGGGGTAGATGTCCCATGAGGATAGCACCTCTCAGCAACATCGCCAACTCCTCCACATTTCTGGAGACATGGCACTTTCCTCCACGGTTTTCCAGGGCATTTTCAGGTCCGTACCTCAGCTAAAGATCCAACACTGATGCATTAATAAACCAGGGTCTGATACCACAACTCATCATCATTCTACCTTCAGAAGACACAACTCTCCATCCCAAGGCAAACATGGCTCAGGGTGTGATGTGGGCCATGCAGTGGGGACTGACTCCAGGAGCTTTTTATCCCTTGCAACATGGACACTCACCCATCAAGTAGCTCTTCACCTTCAGGTATCCGACAGCCAGTCAGAGGATGGGGAGTTTATCGAGCCTGGTGCACACATCTTCAGGGAAGGGCAGCAAGTCAGTCAGCTTGTTCAGCTCCTGGTTGAGTGTCTCTATGCCGTTTGGAGGGGCTGGACTTCACACCCTCAGGGGGTGATGGTTCGGGGCTGGAAGAGGCAAAGGAGAGTTTAATCAAACTGGACCTGTCCAACAAGCTCTTTTCAGTCCTTTCCAAGCACTGAAAATACTCTGGTTGAGACACAAGGGGGTGGCACAGCCAGAGGCAAAGCACCAGAGTGCTAAAGGAGGACACCCCAACATCTCTGTTCCTGCATGCCCCCACCTACAGCACATGCAGGGGGCTTCACAGCCACCCTTGACGGGAGGGATGACGAAGAGGAAAATGGCTTTGGTGATGCCGGGCAGCTCTTTTGGCAGCCCATTTCCATGGGCAAATGCTGCACCCTACGCCTGGGAACTCCCAGGGCCAGAGGCTTCACAGTTCTCCATCCTTAAGGATGCCACAGGGAAATAGCTTCCAGGTGCTCATCACTGACAAATCTGTTCGCTCTCTGCCAGGCAGTTATGAAGCTCCCATGAGCTCCATGCAAGCCAGCAGGCAGGGCCAGGAAAACTGCCAGCCCCATCACACACACTTACCAAGGGAAAGGCAGTGGCTTGAGCACAACCACATTATTAGGCACCAGAGAATCTGCACAGGTGGGCACCCCAGGAAACGACATTTCCCCCGCTCACAGAAAAAGTGAAGCTTGGTCTAGATGTTTTAAAGCTGTTTAAATTCCCTGCCCTTAGCACTGTTTCCATCCATACTGCAGGGCAAAACTCTGGCAGCCTCTGCGGCCCCAGGCACCATGCGAGGCTGTCGCACCACGCGCTGCTACAACACACCAAACCCTGGCGTTCAGCAAAGCAGCTCAACACCTACACAAAAAGCAAGGAAAAGGCTTTTTAAAAACGTCTGAGCCCCCGTTCTGTTTGCAGGAGCCCTAATGCGACACAGTCTTATGAAATGGATACGGTGCAAAGCTCAGTGCAGCCGCAAAGTTCACAATGAAGTTGCTGAGAAAAGCTGTTGACCCCCATGTAGACGGGCTGGAGCAGAGCCACAGGGAAAGCTCTGCTCCCAGCGGGGCAAAGGCTGTGCCGCTGCTGCAGTGTTGTTTCTCCCCAGCTGCTTTTTGAATGGGGAACCCAGCAGGAAGTTTATCACTTTTGCAAGCTGGCAAGTACTGAGTGATACTAATATTAACAACAGTTGAGGTTGCCTGAGCTGATATATTGTCTCCTAATTTTTGTTAATTTTTTTTGATAAGTAAAAAGCCCTGAGCAAACTGCAGGGGGATCAGAAAACTCCCTAACCCCATCCTTCCCTCCCCACCCAGCTGGCCGCACATCCTGCAGCTTCCAACCCTGCTCTGCCTGGCCTCTCCCAGCAGAACCCTGCTGCAAGATCTGCCCAGTCACAGAAGAAAATAATCTCTAAAATGGCCCTGCAGTACCAGGGATCGAGGTCCCCTCTGCTCCAAAGAAACACCTTCTCCCCACACCCTGTGCCACATGAATCCAGCCCAAACCCTCAGTCTGGCCACGCCTGCCCCACCATGGGGCTGGAATCGCAGCTCTGAGGTGAGCAGGAGAAAGGTTTGAGGCAGAGCAACTACCCTTCACATCTTCATACTTCTTTAAGACTCCCTAATAAACACCCAAGAGAGGCTCTGGCTCACCTTCTCACCATAGATTTACAACGTTGATGCTCCCTCCTTCATCCCAGGCTTGGGCTCAACTTAACATCTCACCATACATCTATAACATCAATGTTCCCTCCTCCATCCCAGGTTTGGGCTCAGCTCATCTGTCTCCCCCCACTCCCAGAAATATAAATACCTTTATTTCCTATACACCTGGTAACCTGAGGTCAACAGGCTGATGTGACTTTGGAGCCGGTATGGAGGGAGGCATGGGGGACCCAAAGTCAGGAAATTCCAGTGACACATCAGGGGGGCATTATGTAACAGCTATTGAGCATCATGCTAATTAATTACTGAGGAATAGGGGGTCTTTTGGTAAACAGCGATTGCTGTATGTTTGATTTACGCAGGCACTGAAACATAAGCCAGCCTGCAACTCAAACCAGAGGACAGCTGAGCATCTTAAACTCCCCAACAAGCTTCCTCACAGGAACACTGGGGATGCAGGACAACCATCACTGGGATTTTTATTTTTCCTCCAGCATGTCAGAGCCTACAAAGCATTAGCTCCAATTAACCCTAATTAAAACAGAGAGTAGCCCAAGCATGCTGTCTCCCTTTCTCTCTCTTTTGCTTCTTCAATGCTCGCATCAAAGCAGCTTAACACAGTTCCCCATAACCAGTTTGGCTCTCGCAGACCGGTTTTCTGCCACCCTGCCCGGTCATCCCCGGGTGGCACCGCGGGAAACACCTTCGCCGGAGCACGCCCGACACCCACCCCTGCTGCACCCACC
>NW_009229754.1:0-2316 GCF_000690835.1 Fulmarus glacialis
TGCCGCCCGGGTCCCCCTGCGCCGGCACCTGCCTTGTCTGACTGTGGTCTCCTTCTCTTCCACGGGGTCGCATAGGCTGAGGTTTCTTGGGATGTTTTTCACTCGTTAGCTAATGGGGACCAGGGGAGTTTTGTGCAAAAGAAGTTTGGCCCAAGCACGGTCCATGCTTGGGACTTGCAGGGAAACGCAGGCAGGTTTCGGATGCGCTCTCACATGGCTGAGCTTTCTCCCGGTGCGGCTCCGTTGGCTCCGCTTCGTGCGGATGCCAGCAGCACCTCAGGACGGGGCAGCCCTAGGGACAAGCAGCGTGATCTGCGTCAGCCCCATCACATCCAACTCTGGGAATGCACTGCTGGCGCTGAAAATCAGGTGCCTTTCATAAGGCACTGCTTTCCTCCTCCTCCTCCTCCTCCTCCTCCCCCTCCTCGGGATTAATAATGCTTAATCTCCTGTCTGGAAAATCATACCCTGCTGCTACGAGGGATTACGACAGCATCCCAGAGAGTTATTGTTTCTTAGAGGGCAGCTGTGAGGAGGCAAAAGTGGTTTCTATAGAAAAAGAAGGTCTGTTTAGGCACCTCAGGCCTGGAGCTTTGATTATCAGACAAGTGGAAACCGCCTGAAAGGGCAAGTATTAAAATAAAAAAAAGAAAGGAAGAAAGGAAAAAAAGACTATTAAAATACATGTTCTCATTACTCTCTTTTTTTTTGGCAAAGCCTGACCATTAATCTTTACCGCCTCAAACTACAGCTGGCAGAGGTGGAGCAGTCCTGGCTGGGCTTGGAAATATTTTAGCTGAAACAGCCAGAGAAATGAGAAGATTAACCAACCCCCTTCCCCAGGCCAAAATGCTGTAGAGTGCAATGGAAAGGCTGAGTCTCCAGTATTTAGTTTTAAGGAGACTTTCCCTCAGAGGGCTGAAGCAGCACCATGATAAATCCAAGGGCAATCCACAGGTTTTCCTCACTAACTCCAGTGGGATCCTCCCATGCAGAAAAGTCACGTAAAGGTAAAGAGGCACCAAGTCAGCAGGATGTTATGGAAGTGAAACGGCTCCCTTCAGAAGTGGCTTTAGCCTCTCACAACTCTTGCTGGGGAAGGAGAAGCTGTGAGCTTTGAGCCCTGCTGTACATTGGCATTGAAATCTTGGTTTTCTTCAATTAGCTTTAAAATTGGGCTGTTTCTATATTGATTTCTCTTGGTGTTTGCCATAAGGGAACACCCCTCTCGATACGAAGCTTTACTGGGGGTAAAATGCTGAGCCTGGTGGAAAGGGGGCAGCTGCTGATGGCTTTGTCCTGCACTTTAAAAAGGGCCAAAAATAAATCAACTCCGAAACCCTGCGGTCGCATCCCTGCCCCGCAGCACCCCCTTCCCAGATGGGGGAAGCCTTCCCAGGTTGAGTCACGTCTGGAAAGCCCTGTCAGACCCAAGGCGGTGCTCTGGGGTGGCCGAGCTTCATGTGGGACCAAAGAGGGGCTGAAGGGGAGCTTCTCACGAGTTTTGAGCTTGGATGGGAGAAGGTGTGGCTCACGTATTTGTGTTCCAGCAGTAAGACCTAGCGTCCTGTTCGTGAGAGCCATTTAGGCTCCAGTGAGGAGAAATTAATATAAATGATCCAGGGGGGGTTCGTCAGCATGTCAGCGGTGCTCTCAGCATCTCCACAACCAGCTGGTCCATCTTCCGTGGCTCCACCTGGACACCAGGTCCAGCCTCCACCTCATACCTCCGTGGGTCCAGCACTGATCCGCCTTTGTGTCAAAGGCGCTCGTGGGCGGGTGAATGGAGGCTTGAGCACATTTAATGTCTCTATAAGTCATCTCAGGTTGTCTTCACCTTCTGTGCAGCCGGGACAACAACGTAGCAGGTGAGAGGAACTGGTGTGCTGAGCTTTCCAGTAGGTAGACTAAGGAGATGCATGGAGGAAACGTGATGCTTGCTTTCATTTCAATGTGTTTTGTGTCAAAAGACGCTCTAGCACTTTTAACCGGTGGGTCTCCTGGTGGAGAAACGCTGACCCGAGTGCTTCATTAAACCTCAGGAAACAGAGGGATTTGTCAAGGGGCTCCAGTGTGGGACCGATCTTGCTTCTCAAAGGGTTATGAATATAATGGCCATGGAAACCAAACTTTATGTTTCCTGCAGCATCTTCCCCAGTGCTTGATTAGTGTTTGGGTTCAGGCTGAACTCTCTCTCAAAGCACAGCCTGTAATTGGTAAGTTTTGCTAATTATCAGGGTGAGGGAAACAGACAGCCACGGTGGGTCACTTGGTTTCCATCTAGTTATCACCTGTAGGTCTCCCTGGGCTCACCTG
>NW_009229755.1:0-7043 GCF_000690835.1 Fulmarus glacialis
TTCCAACCCTAATGATTCTGTGATTCTAAGGACACTCAAGTCAGTTTATTAGAGAGACGCTCAGACAGAAGTTAGGCTTCTCTTTTTATATATCACGGGAAGGAAAGATAATTAAAGGTAAAATTTCACAGGTTTTGAGAAAGTATTTCTCTGTCCTGTTGTTGCTTCCTTCTTTTCATGAGTTTGATTATCTAAAACCAGCATTTTTAACATAAAAATTTCATGAAAAGAAAAATAAATTAGAAAAATTATTTTTCCCAATCATGTTATGAATTATGAAACAACGTGTAACTTAAAGTTTATATATATTACTTTCTATAGCATTTCATGCTGCAGTCAGTGTGTATAATAGATAATGTTCAGTAAATCACTGGGTATGCAGAATTTTGTTATCTATATGTTATTTAATGCCCCTCCCTATCTCATGTAAATTTACAGCTTTATATTCAAAACCTGCTTTGAAGGGAGAATTCTTAACATTGCTATGGACTTTTCTTGGCCATTTATTAAGATAAATTCTCCTTGTTTCTCAGTGACTTTATTTCATTACTGTCTTGTGAGATGAAGGTGTATGATTTCCATTTTCCAGATGCAGAATGGAGATATACAGAGGTTAAGGCTGGCCATATCCTATCACCATAGATGCATTATTTGAAAAACAGAAGATTTGGATTTTTTCATTATATAGCACTGCTCTCTTTACAGCTGTGAGGACTCAGTATTTCTAGTTTTTTGTCATCTGTCCAAGTTTTTTCATGGCAACCTGACTAGGGAGGATATCCCCCATTTGACTGATATTCTGCAGCTGAATATATCTCCAAAGAACTATTATTAATATTCAGCTCAAGTAATATTTTGTTCTTTAGGTTCAGCTCCCATAAGGTTTGTAAATTTTAAATGTCATTTCACTTTGAGTCTTGGGTTTCAAAAATGCCAAAATTTCAAGGTTATCCTTATAAAATACATTCAAATATCAGAAAAAATTGTGAAAAAATATGAACTAATATCTATAACTACATCAGACTATGTATAGAACCCGTTATACTCTTAGCTTTTAGATCACAAGATATTGATTCCTTAAAGAAAAGCAAAAAGACACTGAATTTTATTAAATAATAACAATTAGTGACTGCATATTTATATGCAAGCTAGGCATGTGTCACAGAAAAGAACAGAAATTACTTGCCATTTTAATGTTTTGCTTTACAGGTTACCTGGTTCTAGAGCATTGAACCAATGGAAATCAAACCAAATGAAGCCACTAGACAGAAATCTGAATTTGGAAAAAGGACAAGGAGTGCTAGGAAGGAATGTGAAGAATAATTTTTTTTAAAAGCCAAGAAAAAAAGCAATTTTATTTCTATGCAGAAAATTATGCAGGGTTTTAGTCAATAAAACAAATGTTATATTTCTAAAAAATATTGGAGAAGAGAGCTTTAAGCAATTCCTTTTACATATTCATCAATGACATATTTGATAAGGTAAATGGCATGTATAAGTGTATATTTCCAATTACTGACATGCAAATTATTGTTACTCTGTACTGTATGCCAAACCCTGTTACCAGTCTCTTATCTGGCTTTTTGCCAGTGCAAATGCTTACTTTCTAATAATGAATTCAGTCCACACCAACACTTAACATATTTCAAATACCCTGATTATAGTTGCATATGCTGTGAAGTAGCAAATAGAAATAACACAAATGCATTTTGTAATTTCTTTGGATAACACGTGGTAGCATGTGGCTAAATTGAGTCTTGCATAACAGGTCCTCATTCTCCATGCAAATCCCACACTTTATGGAAATACAAATAATAGTATCATGTGTGAAGCCCCAGAGGTTGCACTGATATGAATGCATAGCCACAAATTAATGAACAAAGCAAAGAAATTCAAGGAACTGAACAGTTTCAGAGCAGTCAAAAAAACAAAAGGAGTCAAGCAGGGCTGAACCCAATGCTGGGTTCAACAAGGAGATGAAGGGAATCTCAGTTCTAATTCTATTTATGTCTTACAGTAAACACTATTTGGATTTTAAAGAAAATTGACAGTAAAGCCTAGAACCTTGATTATTTCTTAGTTACTGACTGCCCTAACCACAAAGCTATCAAGTCAGAAGACTCTATTTCTTCTTTAATCATTCCCTGGGCTTGTAAAGCCCTGCGTCAATGGATGAGCGAAGGATCTGTATGCACTGTCTTTGGTCTGAAAAACAGGGAACTTTCATATAGGACAATATAAATCAAATCCCCACTCATGGCTGTGTGAATTTACTAACCACTGGGCTAATCAGAAAAGTGACTCCTGCAGTTACATGTGAAAGGCAGACCTGTAACTCCTTGCTAGAACAGTCATTGACATTTACACTTAATGGAGGGCTCTGGGTGTTGAGGTCTTACACAGATTGCCACCACAAGTTTACACCAGGTGAGTGAGCCCAGGACAGAGGATGAGAGTTAAACCCAATGTGAGGCAGCTAATTCACCCCCTACAAGAATCCTAGGAATCTAACACTCATTTTTGGTTCCCTGTGTGCCTACAAGTCTTTAAACTAACTCTGTCCCTGTCTAGTCTATGACTGAAATCAACAATTCTCTACTCTGCTGATTTCAATGGGAATAGAAGCAAGGGTTTTAAAACCCAAGTCATAGGCCTTTTGAAGACTTTTCATCAGTTTCAACAATTGGGGTTCATTCCATTTAGAGCTTGACTTTAACGGGATATACAAGCCTGCATAAGTCCCTCTTTGAACAAGGTCCTGAAACACCTTAGTGGAAAACTTGTATGAAATATGCAAACAGCTGCACCACTGAAATGAAGTTCATATTCTGTATATTATGTTTGATAGTAATAGGCAGTATTGTGAAAATACCTCTTAAAGACAGAAAAACAAACAAAAAATACTAGAAGGAAAAAAAAGAAAGAAAAAAGAAAAAAGAAAAAAGAAGAAAAAAAATAGAAAAAGCTTCGTGTGTATTAATTTGAGACTAATGTATCATGAGCTACAGCTTTCATTGACTTTACCTGTAACATTTTCAATGCCACCATTGAGGACTTTTTAAGGAGAAGATTTCTTAAGAACTTAGGGCCAGATTCTAAATGTTTTTCTTTTCATAAAGTCATTTGTAGCTCTCCAGAGGGGATTAAAATGCTACCCAAATTTTAGAGGTAATTTCTGATTTGATATTATATTCCTTTAATATTACAGATACATATGGTTGTATAAGACACAAAACAAAGATTAGAGCAGTACTTCTCTCACTTTTCACAATTCAAGTGGCATTGTTAAACAGATTATTTCAGAATTTTATTTGAGGTTCATACAAAATAGTTTAATGAAACTAGATCTTTTCTATCCACTCTTTAACAGATTTTTTTTTCCCACCAGAGGAAACAATTCCTCATTAGGGAGCTAAGTCATCAACAGTGTCCAGATTAACAGGAAACAATGTAAAAAGTTTTCTGCATTTCTCATTTCATCTCTTTCAGTTTTCTGTTGGCAATTTCAGTTTAAAGATACTTTGTGATACATCATGGGGCAAACAATCTCAGAGCTGAAAACCAGCAAGAGATATTAATGGTCCTGCTATTTAGTAACAGCAAGAACATACTATTCTATAAATGGCTTTTTTTTCCACCTTGTAAATTGAGCCCTCAGTATGTCCTTGATAAATGAAAAATACCTCTGGCATGAGGAGACCAACAGGCAGCCCCTCAGATATTTTAAATGATAATTGCCGCAGCAGGCCTTTTTGCAACAGAATGATGACCAAAATCTGAAAACAGCCTTATAAACAAAATTGTATAAGGGTATTTGATAACTTTTTTTTTTTTTTAGTACTTCACAAGAATATTTACCTTTATCAGATGGCTGCCTCCATGGGGGAAGAAAGGAAAGTCCACGTCTAGAACTCCATCATTCTTCTTTTGAAGCCATTTTAGATTAATAAGACCCTGGTGATTTCAAATAATTTACCAGCCAGCCACCGGTAACTTCATAAGAATTTTTCCCTGAGGGACTGCAGAATGCTGAACTGCTGAGTCTGAGCGCTGGCACTATATTGCTAAGTGGATGAAAGTGGTAGAATTAGATGAGAGCATTTTCAACACCATTTGGTCCTTGCTGTTTTGCAACAAGAATCCCTGTTGTGCCCAGTGTGGGAGATCATGGAGAGAAAAGATACATATTTACAGAGTTACCTGCTCATTCATAAGCCAGTGTGACTGCCTGCATTTAAATCTGAAGAAAAAGCACTCATCCATTCATCAACTACAACTTTTTAGGCATGTAAAAGCTTGCAGAAGTGGTGAAAAGGCAAGATGGATTTTAACCTTCTGACTTTCATGGCAGGGAAGATTGAAAAAAAAAAAAATAGAAGAATGAGAAATTATTCTAACTGCTGTGCATCTATAGGTCTATGAATATAATAATTCAGAAGTAAATGGGGTGTATTTACTATGAAGTAGTGGGCATTTCAAGGAGAATCATGTGTGACCCTTGGGATTAATTCTTTTTTAAAATGCCATTTATTGTTTGAATTAAAGCAAGAAAAAGCTTAGATTTATCATCAATTTAATATGCAGTCTTCTATCAGAAAGCAATCAAGGAGCACTTATAACAAGGGAAAACCTCTTGGATTTTAAAGTCCCCTCCCCATCCCTTTTTAGTTTAGTTTAAAGGCTGCTGTTATTTTTATGTCATAGCCAAAGCAGACGTATACCTCTTCATTTGAGTTCAGAATGCAACGTCAGACATGCTGTCATGTAGAGTAAGACGGAATGATTGAGTGTTCATGTATTTCATAAAATATAATCCCAACCCAAATAAAATAGCATAGTGGTTTTAAACCTGTTCAATTCATAAAACGTCACCTTTGACACTTGATATCAAAATAATCTATTGGAATCCTTACCATTCTAATGCAGAGCCATTATCTTCAATGGCATATTGACTGCTGAAGAAGTCACAATAGACATGTTTTAAACGTTCATAAGTTCTACAAAACACCGACCATTTGCAAATGTTATAAATAATATTTGGGGGAAAAAAGCTTCCTTTAATAGTATGTAGAGAAAAACAAAAGAAGCCTGTTCTTTAAGCAACAGTGGCAAATTATTGAATGGGGCTTTATTCTATTTTCTGTGAGCTATATCATTGATCTCAGTCATTAGGATCTAAACTTGGAAATGTTAATTACATTATTTCTGTGAAGTAAATATGCGCAGGTCAAGGTTTTTAAATGTGACTTCCTTAAATTGGG
The DNA here is from genome assembly GCF_000690835.1 of Fulmarus glacialis. Lineage (NCBI taxonomy): Eukaryota > Metazoa > Chordata > Aves > Procellariiformes > Procellariidae > Fulmarus > Fulmarus glacialis. Next base: position 5,262 of record NW_009229755.1, read on the forward strand.
ATCCTTTATCTTTATTTGGGGTCTACAAAATTTCAAAACTCTTACTGAAGTCACAATCGCTATATTATATCATCATTGCAGTCCTACATCATTTTTCTCATTAATGTTTCCTATTCCTTGATACCACTAGAAATGGTCCACACTGCTATTTGATTGGGATTTTTGCTCAGCGTCTGTGATGCAAATTCTACAGCATGTGACCTTTTATTTTTTAATCTTATGTCTGTGCCAGGTTAATGTTGGAAGTCCCTGAAGTAAGATAGAGAAGAACTTGTGTGGAACACATGATGTAAGTACATGCAGGTTAGAAATGGAAACAAGTTCACATGAGCTTATTGACCAGAAGTCTCTGCCACCGTGATTTATAGCTTTAGAATTGAACTCTGTAGATCATCTCAATTTCTGCAGCTGTGCAGTTCAAAGTTTTGCAGGTCTCTTGAGGAAAGAAAGACATAACCCCTTAGGTCTGTGTAGCTGAGACATTGATATGTTTCTCATTAAGACAAATGACCCTGGGATACAAATGAAAATGAGATGTAACTGCTCATCTCAAGAGGTTACCCCAACGCCTACAATGTGAAAAAAAAATTTAAAAAGGTTTGTTCCAGTAAAAAATAACAACAAATTCATCAATGGACATACTTTAATCAATTCATATCATACGCAAAACAATTCTATTAAAAACAATGCTAAGGGTCAAAGTGATGGAAGGAGCCTTCTCATTCCGGCTAGGGGAAAAAACAGCCATGACATTGCCCTTCAAAAGCCTTATCACAACTCCTGTGTCACAAGCTCATCCAGGACTGGAAACAATGCAAGAGTATACTGGAGCTGGCCTGAGTAAGCTGCCATACCTGAAATATTCAGGATTCCTTAAATTATTCCAAAGGTTCTCCAGGCTCCAAGAAACCAAAAAACGGGAAGGTGTTTCATTGGCTAGGGCTGCTTTAAGTGTCTGTCTTTCCAGATGCAAGTTCTGTGATGTACCTTTAAAAAGCTGAAGCAAGGCACTCTAAAAATAGAATCATAAAATCATAAAATCATTAAGGTTGGAAAAGACCTCTAAGATCATCGAGTCCAACCGTCAACCCAACACTACCATACCCACTAAATCATGTCCCTAATATCAATAAAGAATCATAGAATCATAGAATCATAGAATCATAGAATCATAGAATCATAGAATCATAGAATCATAAAATAGTTTGGGTTGGAAGAGACCTTTAAAGGTCATCTAGTCCAACCCCCCTGCCATGGGCAGGGACATCTTCAGCTAGACCAGGTTGCTCAGAGCCCCGTCCAACTTGACCTTCAACGGTTCCAGGGATGGGAGCATCTACCATCTCTCCGGGCAATCTGTTCCAGTGTTTCACCACCCTCACTGTAAAAAAGTTCTTCCTTATAGCTAGTCTAAATCTACCCTCTTTTAGTTCAAAACCATTCCCCCTTGTCCTGTCGCAACAGGCCCTGCTAAAATGTCTGTCCCCATCTTTCTTATAAGCCCCCTTTAAGGACTGAAAGGCTGCAATAAGGTCTCCCCAAAGCCTTCTCTTCTCCAGGCTGAATAACCTCAGCTCTCTCAGCTTTTCTTCGTAGGAGAGGTGTTGCATCCCCCTGATCATTTTTGTGGCCCTCCTCTGGACCCGCTCCAACAGGTCCATGTCTTTCCTGTACTGAGGGCTCCAGAGCTGGATGCAGTGCTCGAGGTGGGGTATCACAGAGCAGAGTAGAGGGGCAGAATCACCTCCCTCGACCTGCTGGCAATGCTTCTTTTGATGCAGC
>NW_009229755.1:7505-10186 GCF_000690835.1 Fulmarus glacialis
ACCTGCTGGCCATGCTTCTTTTGATGCAGCCCAGGATACGCTTGGCCTTCTGGGCTGCGAGCCCACATTGCTGGCTCATGTCCAGCTTTTCATCCACCAGTACCCCCAAGTCCTTCTCGGCAGGGCTGCTCTCAATCCTTTATCCCCCAGCCTGTATACTGGGGGTTGCCCCGGGGTTGCCCCGACCTAGGTGCAGGACCTTGCACTTGGCCTTGTTCAACCTCATGAGATTCACACAGGCTGAATTCTCGAGCTTGTCCAGGTCCCTCTGAATGGCATCCCATCCCTCAGGCATGTCAATCGCACCACTCAGCTTGGTGTATCTATAGTATTTTGCTAAGGTGATTAAAGTCATTACCACCTGCAGCTCCTGATATGCTGTGCTGTCCTGTGAGCAGAAGGGAGTGTATTGCACAATCTTGGCCACCCCAGCTCATTGTCTGCTGTCTTAGCTCAACTCCTCAGTCAACAGCATGGTAAACCATGGTAATACAGCTAAAAACCAGCTTTGTGTCTGCATAGAAATGTCTTGTAATCAACAGTATCCAAATAGTAGGAATTAGAGAGCTGCTCACATACTTCATTGTTAGACTATTATCCAACACATTTTTAGAACTAGTCCTCATTTTTGCTGTTTTGTTCTTTTAATAGATACAAAGAACTATGAAGAACTAGTGTCTGTGATACATCAATCCATATATATGAGGATATTTTTTACTATTGAGAAATTACTTGTTTTGTCTGGTTGGCATCAGTAAGATAACATAAATTTTTCTGAGATTAGCTTTCATTTGGATTTGATAAATATGATAAATTGTATTTATTCACTTGCTCTCCGTAGTTGCCATGTTTCAGGTAAGGATCCAAAAATTTACATGCATGCTCTAATTTCTGACTTTCATTAGAACTATTAACTCAAACCCAATGCTAAAAAGGATAGCGCAGCTTTCCCCTGTATGTGATCTTTGGACCAGTCCTACTCACACTAATGTCAATGTCAAAATTGTTGATTTTCCTGAGAGAAAGATGGGCCCCATTTACTGCATACTCAAGACCCTAAAGGCTCTTTTAAAGCCTGCAATAAACCAAGCCCCTGTTGTACTGTGGCTGATTAATTCTGTTGGAATTATTCCCTAAGTAACACTACATTGCAAAACATTTATTTTTTTTTCATTTCAATTTCTTTTTTCTCATACCATTTTATTGCTTTTAAACAATTCCCTTTTCTTCATCTTTCACAATCAGCTCCAATGTCTTCTTAGGCTAGCACACAAATTTACTGAGAAGGCAAGCAGCAGACAATGAAACAAGGGCAAACAGAGGAGTAGAAAATGAGAATTACTGGGAAAGGAGATGCTATTTCAAATAGTTTTAAGAAGTTATTCAAATGCCTCTACTTTCAATTTTATAAGGCTCTTGACACTAAATACTTCAGCTAGTTGAATCTTATGGTTGCCTCAGCTTTCAGTAGCTTAATACATCTTAAAGTTAATATTATTTCCCCTGAGAGGTACAAACCAAAAAACCTAGAGATAAATCATTGAAGTCTGAAATGAATTATAATTTTTAGTTCTTTCAGCAAACAAAAATAATCTGCAAATATACACATTTTGTCAAGCAAATTTTTTTTTGTTTACATTTTCAGAAATGTTAATACTTTTATTTAATTTTCTGTTCTAATTCCATTTCAAAACAGAAAATGAGAAAGGGTTGCTTCAAAAGACATTGAAAAAAACTATTACAGCATTTCCAAACACACAATTTTTCTTCATCTTTCCCCAATATAAAGGTATTCATTAGAATAATCCAAATTCATGAAGTTTTTTACTCTACATAGAAATCCATATTTAAACTACTTTTATATTAGCCAAAACATATTTCCTCAGCTATACTGTTTAGTATCAGAGATAACAAAGAACTCATATACACACAGGCACATAACTATATATACACAAATGTGCATTTGTAGGACCGCATGTGTGTTGTGTATATATTTACCTTCCATCCTTCCTAATGTTCTTTCCTTTGCAGTTCATAGCACTGTCTGTAAATTGTCCTCCAAATATACAGTATGTAACATGACATAACTGTCAATTCACTTTTCCAGATGCTCTGAAAAGAGCAATGAATACTGGAGAGAGTGTTAACTTGAAATGCCTAAATTCCTTTGAAGGAAAGCAACAGGAAGGAGTTGACATTACGTTCCTGATTAGACCTCTTCACCTGAACCCATTTTTCATTCTCTTTCTGTTGGCATTGCCTTTTATTGTAAGGGATAGGTTTGTGCAAGCTACTTTGTAGAGCCAGTGAGTAACTAAGGCAAGCTGCACAGCTACTGTGAAGTGTACAAAATTATACTCTACTAATGAAATCAAACTATGTCTCCTTATGGGATTAGCTGGATGATAATTAAGCCCTCCCTGCTTCTAAATGACACAAACCTCCCAGCAGTTCCAGCTCGTCATTTTTAAAGCAATGGTGTTTGTAGCATGTAGAGTTGCACAGCTCAATTCCTTTGTGACATGCATTGGTTTCCTGTCTGTATCAGGGGTCAAGGACCTGGATCACTTACTCTGAAATGCACACTGTATTAACACTTGCAATAATTTTTCCAGGGACAGGATAAGACCTGGGAGAGATGGTTAGTAAAAGAGAGCACAAAACAAAGCCACACAGCAGGA
>NW_009229755.1:10217-13278 GCF_000690835.1 Fulmarus glacialis
CAACTGCATGAAATATAGCTGTGCTTATAACGATGCTGTCAGGCAGGACGAGACTGCATGTTACAGTGGGATTGTTTCAGAAAGCTTATATCAGTTCTGTGTTCTTAGATTATCTGCACTTGCTCATGCACTGTGCTCCATTAAAACATGCTCCAAAAGGGGAGCGAAAGCTTTTTCAAATACACCTTAGTTTAGCTACAAATGCAGGGAATGGCAATTACCTGTGTGCCACTGCTCCAGCTAAGACATTTAGCTTGAAACCACTGTGACTGACAAGAGGTGAAACTACCAGGACAAAATCTTCCAAAAGATTCACCTAGCCCTGAAATCTGTCACTGCCACAGGCTAATGCATTAACCAGCAGCTTAATTTTGTTAAGTTCATGAGCAGCAGAAGCCATTCCCTTGAATCTTTTCATTGACTTTACTGGATGTTAGATTAGACCCCCTAGGAGCTGAAAGGTTGATAGTTTCAGCTGTTATAAGTTTTAGTAATGCCTTAAGAAGAGTTAAAATGTTAATAGAGCTGGAACTTTTTAGGCATTTTTTGTTCTTCAAAACAGTTTATTTTCTTGAAATGTCCACTAAAAGTCATGGTAAGCTATTTTTTTTTTTCTCTGTTGCATCTGGTTGCACTTCAAATTAATTTCTCCTTTAAAGGAAAACATTTCTGAAAAATAAATCATATTTTATGAAATAAACCCTGATATCACTTATTTACATCACTTAGCAAAGTCATATGCAATAGGATTCACTCAGCCTCAGAGGAAAAATCTAGTCAATGTCAATTATTTCCTTTTTATCATCAGGCTGCAACAATTTTCCAAGTTTCTGTAAATACAAAACAGTCTTGCACTTCCTCATGTAATGTCCAAGTATTATCTTCAAAGATTAAGAACAAAATGTCCTGAAACTGCCAGTAATCTACACAGAGTACTGTCACCATCTACAGGTGTGTTTATTATGATCACATGATGGTCAGTAACCAGGTTGGACAGTTATATCATAATTTACATAAATATTGTCACCTAATGTAACTTCTCTAAATTCCTTGAATATTTGAAAGCTTGTTAATGTTACGTGCAAGCAGTAAATTAACAAATCTACTTTGAATATCTAAAATCTCAAGGAGTAATTATCTTATTTTTATTGTGAATTTTATTTTAAAATTTTCGATAACATAGGAACAGTAAAGGAAGCCGTTGCAAAGCAGGTGAAAACACAAGGTAAAAAATAATGTGACACTTCTTTTGTGATTCCTCTGATAATAACTGCACTCACACAAGTTTAGTTTTGGGAATCCTTTCAGTCATTACAATTCACTTTCCTTAATGAGCTAGTGCATTCAGTCTTCAAGGTTCCGGAGCTCAATGCTCTGCGATTAGCGCTGCTTCCTTGCACATGTAAAAGGGCTGAACACACAAATCATTTGTAGCAGGCTACAAGACTATTGACATATGCATTAATTGTTACCCATGACAGGATGGGCCCTAGCAGGGGTGATCCACAGTAGGCAGCACACTACAGCACTGAATAACATAAACCTCACTAAATTGAAAATAGTGCTAGAATTCAAACCAATTTAATGCAATAAAATAAAGTTGTGCTATAGACTGTGCATAGCCCATCTTTTGGAAGTTCCATCAGCAACAAATGAAATTACTGTGATCATGTTTTTTATTTAACCTTTGATCTGTCAGTATTTGTCTATGGCTCAGTGACATATGTCCAAAATAGGTCTTAAGCTCTGACTTGCCAAGAACACCTGAGGGAAGTTGAAAACTACACGTTGCTTTTTGCAATATATGTAACCGCTATTAAAGTGCTGCTTCAAACTGTGTGAGTACTCAAACTGTATTTCAGGGTTGTTTCTTACAAGCTACAGAACCTAAAAAATGGGAATGCCTCACTGTGGAGAGAGAGAGAGGAAGGAACAGACAATTTTTACCTTCTCCTCTATCAGAAATATTCCTGTCTACCCTGACAACTATGTGCATTATGAAGAAATCCATAGCACATGATCCAGCCCTAAATATGGCAGTCAAATAGAATTCAGTATTATATTCCCATCATTGACCTTAACAGAAGGTACATCCATGGTATGCAGTATGAATTGATGGTGGTGCTAGGGAATGGGGAGTTTTAAAAAGATTTGTTAAATTGATTTGGTCATGCTTGTCAAATCTCAGACATCTCCAACTCATTTCATTCTTTTTATATTTTTACATTGAATGCTAGGATGTTTTATATTGGATGCTAGGATGGAAGACTGAATACTAGTATCCAAATTTAACCTTGAGCATGATGGCACAGCCCTGTGGAGGTTGGCAACGTCTACTGAACAATGAGTACGTATGTGTGATTGGTGCACACTTTGCCTCACATTGCTGTCAGCTCTTCTCCAATGCTGGTCAAGTCTGACTGCAAAACCTGTCCTAAAATTTTGCAGAACTAATCTGTGCAGGCACAAAATTATGTAGAAAACCAAGAACTAAGCAGAACTGTAATCCCTTGGAACATTGGCACAAGGAACAGATCTTTGGTAATTCATATGAGGATAGGAACCTTTTGTTTTGGCAGTTAATTTGTGTGGTAGTAGGAGAAATTGCATTCAATATCTTCCAAGTTATTGGCTGTTGAAACAGAAATTCTTCCACACATCAGTGTTTTTAGATGCTACCAGAAATTAACAGTTTAATAACACAAGGTAAAAAGAAAATGTTGAATCTGCTTAGTATAACCTTTAGTATATTAATTCAACAGAATTTTCATCAGCCAGTCTTCCCAACAGAAAAAAATATCCTGCCACATATAAGCATTATAGGGGAAGATATGACTGTGCTCATACAGAAATTATTTTCACATACTGATCTTTAACATACATTAGCTTTCCCCATGAGCCTGTCTTTATTACAGCAAGATAGATCATAAACAGACACCCTTTCAGCCTTACTCAAAAATTATAAAAAATTGTTTTAATCAAAATCAGCCTTCCATAACTACAGAAGGAATATGAATGAGTGTGGTGGGTTAACCTTGGCCAGCTACCAGGTGCGCACCCA
>NW_009229756.1:0-16846 GCF_000690835.1 Fulmarus glacialis
TCTCCCTTACGTATAGTGCGACACCTCCATCTTGCTGCCCTTCCGAACAGCCTGTAGCCCTCCATCCCTGCACTCCAATTGTGGGTTTCATTCCACCAAGTCTTGCTAATACCAATGATATCGTAGCTCTGGGAGCTGACCAAAGCTTCCAGTTCATCCTGTTTGTTTCTCATACTGCATGCGTTTGTGCACAACAATTTCAGATATGCTCTTGAGACCCCATGCTCCCAGGAGCAGTGTAAATGTTCCCACTAGCATTGCCACCCTCTGGCAATGCCATGCCAACCCTTGGCTTACCTACTGCAATCCTGTTGGTATCTCCTTCACCCATTGATTCTAGTAATGTATCTATGACACTTCCAAAGTTGAGTTCAGTTGAGTGACATTTAGTTGAGTAACAACTCTCTCTGTATGCCAAATATTGTTGAATAAGGTATATGAACCTTAATTACAAGAGAGATCCTTTCAGGATACTAAAGCCTTATGTGAACAGAGACAGATTCACAAAAAGAAATCCCATAATACATACTTGCTTCATGTAAGCCTGGTTGACACCAATTACTCAGCAGACATTCAGACTGGAAAACTCTCTTTTCCTCTCTGAAACTGCAGATTCACTGTAAAATAAAAGTGTGAATGGATGTTTGTTTAACAGGAGATGTTATACATGACAAACCAAGCATCCACCCTGAATTAATTTTCAAGTTCTGTAAAAGACCCTTTGTTCACTTTTCCTTCTCTTTCTGGTCTTCAAATGTAGGTGAGAGCAAAATAAAGCATGACAAGATACTGTCTGGTTGATTTTACTGTACTGTAAGGGTTACAGCTATCTGAAGCAACCTTTGCGTTTCACTTAACATTCATCAGTACCTGTTTTTTAGGGAAAATTCATGAAAAAAAAAAAAAAAAAAAGATGTGACTGCTTGGACTACTTTAACTTAAGCAATCAGAGCCTGGTTCTTGATCTCAACAGATTTTTCTTTAAAGCCAGAAATAACCCCCTTAGTGGTTCCCTTTCTTGTTCTTGAACTGACATATATAAATTCCGGCATCTGTCAAAGGGCTGATCTGGAGGTAGAAAGTAAACAAATGAACTGAAGTGCTAAAACCAACAAACACAGTAAGAATGCTGTTGCTGACTACTATTTCAGAGAATAACAGAAAGCTTCAAAATGTGTCATATGCCACAAAGTTCTAGGGAAAAATGACAGTGAAATACATATTACAGTTCGCAGTATCTCAGCTTGTTCAATATGTACAGCAGTGAATACAGTACATCAAGAATGTAATCTGAAGTTTAGTTACTCCTTCAGAACAGATTCAGATCCTCTTGAGGTTTTTTTGAGGGAAAATCATAGCCAAATATTTTTTAGATAATAAAGTTTTTACATCTTAAAAAATCGATCTGATACAGAGATCAAATACTGTACTTTCAATAAGCATACAGACTTTTTACTTTTTCTGCAAAGCAAAATAATTCTTTCTCTCTTATATTTCACCTGATGAGGTGTGATCATCAAATAGATGGTCATTACTTTAAAAATGAATCAATGATATAAAAGATTATATGATCTAAGATGATTGCAAATATGAAGGTACCAATTTAATCTGTGGTGGAAAAACCATCCTCTTGCACAGGGGTAAGTTAACATAACAGACTAGCATCAATGGTGAATGTTGTCTCAGAAGTAAATGGCATGAAAATATAAAAGTTCAGTATTTACTAATATTAGAATATAAAATAACTTTAAAAGATGCATATGTAACATTTCTTTGATGATTTTCAAAAGAAAGATAAAGAACATATTTTAATCATCACAACTTCCATATTTTCTTTCTTCAAAAAGCACAAGTAAAAAAGTGTTGCCCTAAAAATTATTGCTGGACCAAACCTCTATATCTCACAAATTGTGCAACCCACTTACTGTTTCAAGCACTGCTGAAGTTTTATCATTTTTTTATTAATCATTGTGCACACAGAGAACGATAAAGAGTAAGCACGTACTACATTACAAATAGATAAACTGCTCTGAAAATTACTTTCCTGACCACCACTTCAAATTTTGAGGATAGCTAAAATCCAACCTCTAAAGTAAAAAAGGATTTAATCGAGTTGGAACAAGATCAAACTTCAGAAATCAGTAGCAGTTTCAGCATCAGCAAATATGATAGGGGTAGTTATTTGAGCTAATATTTTTGAAGAAACTGGAACAAAAATATTGATAAGTATCAGTCCTATAAGTACATTTTCAGAATATGTAATTTTTGGATGCAGATTAACAAAGCATTTACCATCATACTTCCTTTTTACAGCGTACCTTGACTGGACATTCCCTATAGCTCTGCAGAAGACACCTTATGAACTTCTGCCTCTCTCAGCAGAAAATAAAATAAGGCAAAAACTTGATGCCATCATATTTAATGAATTTTAAGGCCAAAAATATAGTAAATCCAGACAAGACAAAGTATCAGATTCAAAAACTCAGTTTAGCTGAGATCTCAATGCAACAGGTCAAAGGCACCTAAGCATGAGTCAGCACCATTAAATTACTTTCAGGTAATATTGTTAATGGAAAATAAAGATTTTAGGTGTAAAGGAAACTTAGATACCATCAAAATAAATTATACAAAGATGATCTTGGAAGGAGGGTAAGTGAAAAAGTATTTCTAGAACAGTTTGGGTTTCTTTAGTGGAGGGATTCATACGTGAAGGGTGAGTCTGTAGATCATATAGTGTCAATATCTATACGTATTTTAAAAGCACCTTTAAATGGTGCTATTATTTGCCATTTACCACAGCAGTGCAAGCCTTTGAGCAACTAGACTTTTTATTATACAGTATGAACACAGAACTGCTGCAGCCTTTAGGTATAAGTAAACAAAGTGCTCCTGCAAAACATTTATGTTTATATAGCTTTATACACATACACACCATCATTTGAAATGGAATTACAATATCAAACACATTTGTTCTGCAGGTGTATACTAAGAACTAGTGTTAGTCTGGTATTCCAAGAAGTATTGGTGTATACAGCTCTGCATACCAACCTTTTTCAACCAATGATGTATACCTGTGTGCAGGTAGACATGCTGTACACTTTCTTTGGTATATAACCACATACAGGCTATGCATGTATACAGCTGCTGTTTCCAAAATGTACATTAAAATTAGATTATTACTCTAGTTCTGTAACATGCATGAAAGTGAATGTCAAAGCAAACAATTAATAAATTCTAGTTCTGTGACATTTTTTCTTGTTTTGTACATCTCGCTGAACACAAAGTCTACACTTAAAGGAAGCCATCTCATTAATGCCACTTACAAGTAGGACTTAGCATGTTGCCCTTAATCAGGCTAGATTCTTTAAAAGATTGGCATGCAGCAATATATAACTCTTAAAAAACTGAATGTCTAATTAAAAAAAAAAAAAAGGAAAAAGATGAAAGTGCTACATTATTTGTACATCAAAGTCTTTATCGTCCTTTGAAAGGAAAACATACTTCTCATAAACTTTTTTTCCTCCAGGTCTATCTTTCCTATTTTTATTAAATATATGCATCTGAATCAGAATCTGTTTTCATAGAAGTGTGCTTTGCAACCAGTACATTCCTCAGTATTTTTTGCAAATTAATAGTCAAAACAAATAAATGCTAAAAAAAAAAAAAAATAGTGTGTGATAGGGAGGTGGCTTCATTGGAATTTCAAAAGGACAGAGTTTATAACTATATCTGGAAATATTTTATAGTGGTGGGACAGACACTTCATTCCACTAAGGCTTAAAACAAGCAAAATAAGTGGGATTTTGTTTGGTTTGGGGTTTTTTGTTTGTTTGTTTGTTTGTTTTCCCATACAACAGGCAGCAGATCTGTGGAACCCACTGCTAAGAGAAAGTGGTGGATGGAAAAAGTTTATAGTTCTAGCATGGCTCTGGATTACAGAAATACACAGAAGATACAAGGCATACAGAGTCCCTAGAACCTTTTTGTAAAGTTTGGTGTCATGTACACCCCCCACCAAATATGAAAAACTCAAGGACAATCACCAACATTATAGTCCAAGATTATATATTACTGTTAGCAATTCACCTGTTTTGTCGTAGAGTTCCTAGAAAGCCTGTTTGTTGTCCAGGTGAATGCCACCCAATCTTAGTGGCATGGGTACCCATTACCATGGGTAGTGATAATTCTACTTATTTGTAACTCTTCTGAGTCTGTTACTTCAATTTCAGATTCTCTGGTGAGTCCCCTTCATGAAAAGGTTCTGGTATGGCAATCTCCCCATCTTCTTTATGGTGAATACTCCTGTAAAGAATTATTTTACCTTTTCTGCAGTGTCGTTATCCTTTCCAGGAATTCCTTTTATGCTCTCTGTCCTTTTATGCTTACAGATTCTGGGAGGCTTCTTTTTCCTCATGTCTCAGGAAGTTAGTACTAGTTTTGATGTCCTAACTTAGCTTTTCATCAAACTCTTTTTTGGCCTAACTATGTTTACATTTTTATCTATAAGATTTCACAATCCTTTTCTTTGTTCAGATATTTCTTACTACTACTAACCTTTCCCTTCAGTCTTTAGCCATGCTGACCTCCTTTTACACTTTCTCAAGCATTTAATAATAGGTGGTGTGAACTGGCACTGTGTTACCAGTATGGTCTTCTTCAACAGTTTCTGCACTGCCTGCAAGCATGTAATTCTCTGAAGCAGCTGTTGTCCCCTTTAGCTTCCTTTTAACAAGAGTTCTCATCTTCACCTAGTTTTCCTTGTTAAAAATTAGCAGTGAATTCTTTGGCCATTGATACTGTAGGGAGTGCTGAATGTAAGTACCTTATGGTTGCTTTTACAGATGGTGCTTTCACAGTGACATTTTGAACCAGATCCTGCACTTTACTGTGCCAAATAAAGGGTTGCTTTTCTTTCTGTGGGCTTGCAAGCCAGCTATTCTATTAAACAATTACTGGTATCACCTAAAAATATAATCTATGGTTCATGTTGTGATTTGGCCTTTGTCCGTAGAGTAATTGAGGTTACCTATTTATTTCTTACTCTGTCTGACCTCTCTCAGGATATAGCATTCAGTCTCACCTCTCTAGTTGTTTGGGTGGCAATATAGACAGACTACAATACTCTTCTTGTTTAGGCCTGGGATTTCAATTCATGAAGATTCTGGTACTTGAAGTGGTAAGTTTATTAATTTGGCTTAATTCTAGGAAATCTTAAATGTATACTTCTACTTCACTACCAGTATGTTTTATGCTATAATTCCTATATATTTTGTGGTCTGATTTTATACTGTTCTGTTATTACCATTTTCCTTCCATCAAGTTTCTGATTTCAGCATTACCTTCACTTAAGGCATAGCATACCATTTTTCTTATCTTAGTTCTTAAGCTTCTAACATTTGTATAAAAGCGGGTATACCACACTTGTGTCTCAAAAATCTTTTTAAATGGCACTTATTTTCCAATTGCCTACGTGATTATTTCTATCCTCTGACCTACCCTTCACCTGAAGATACAGAATTATCATGACTTTCTCTTTGGGACACAGCTCTCCTCAGCTGTGTGTGTGCAAAACTCTGTGTAGAACTTTACTAATAATTGCTTAAACAGGCTTCTTCATTGCTGGGAATTCCCCAGTTTCTGATGAAGCTGACCTTCCTCTTTATACTTTCTGCCAAGCATTAGAACCTTACCTCTGCCTTTCTTCTTGGTACTGTTTGGAACTGTTGGATCATTTTGGAGAACAGTTCTATTAAAGCTCAGGGAGCTTAAAGAGTGATAACTCACACTGAAATAGTTTTCAGTTCTGATCAATAGGTCTGACCAGCTGACCAATAGGTCATCTTTATAGATGTCTAGGTTCCACTGATTGTATTGATTACCTCTCCATTGACTACAAAGGGAGCTAAAATATGTGTTAATATGTGGACACCTATACGTAGACACCAAAAATTTAGATGTCTTAATCTTGAAATAAATCTAATCTTCAGATTGTCCCAGCTCCAGCTTCTCTGGAATATTTTATCCATGATCAGTAGCTCTCAAACAACCAATCTATTTTTTTCCCCAGCTTCCATGCTGTTGGTGTGACTTCTTCTGAAGGGAACATAACACAGACTTAGAGCAAGCAAAGAAATTGATACTGTGTGCCATGATTATAAAATGATGAAGATTCTGGAGTATTTATGAAAGGTGAGAAAAAGGGCTTGCAAATACATTTTCATTATTGTAAGTGTTTTGCAAATTTTAGCTAGGAATGACACAAGGAAACATGCAGAATATGACACAAGTGTGTCACAGGAGGTGTACTGCAGGGACACTAAGGGACCTTATTACTTGATGAAAACCAGGAACAGGATACAATTTTTCTCCCGAAAATTTTAGAGATGAAAATTGTCCTTTAACAGGCAAATGCCAAATAACTTTATCCAAATCTAAAATCACTTCCATGCTGATGTCAAGAGCACTACAGATTCATTTTATATATAAGACTTAGTCTTTATATCAACATGTTATGCTAAAGGATTCTGATATTATAATTGTAGATGGTTTCCATAGATACATGGAAGAAGACTGAAATATTATGGTAAATATTGAATTACACTAAGAATGCACTGCGTTGTAAATTTTCAGATGACAACATCTATTTTAAAGATTGGCAGAGAGGAAGGACAAAGAGAAGTTTTTTATAAAATAATAAACTCATGGATGAAATAATATGTTGAGCAGAATATCAAAATAAAATGTTTCCACTTTCAGTACCTTTTTCTTTCACACTGAATTGAAAAAGACTCAAGTTCTAGTCCTCATTGTCCCACCAAATTGCCATGCCTCTGTTTGCCATAAATGAGACGTGAAGAAAAAAAATTGTTTTAGTTTAGCACAAAGAGATCTGCAGTGAAAAACATAACCCAATGGCCAGTATTATTCTGCATGCCATTTGCTTTCCAACCTAGACCTGATTCAAAAGAAGGAAAAAAACAACAATATCTTTTCAGTATAGTTTAGCTTTTGTGTTTTTCTAACCCTTTTCTTTTGAATGATTATTGTAATACTGTTATTCATAACCAATTTTCCAACCTTTGTTGGAAAGGTTGTGTACTTGATTCTAAACTAGATTTCAAATAAAACAGCATTAGAGGTACCATAAACCTCAGCGGGCTTTGGAGAGGGCCCCTTATGTCTAAGTTCTCAAAGTGATTTCATGGAAAGAACAATTATGGACAAACATCAATATACATATACATGCACAACTTAAACTTTTAAGCAGAAAGAAAAGAATCATGTTATACATTTCACTTCAACCAACCCTTTTGAAGGAAAAAATGGAGCTGTATATAAAAACCACAATTCATATTGTAAATCTTCAATGAATTCAGTTTTAAATTTCTGTTTAAAAAAATTATTGCAAAGATCATTCTTTTCCATTTGGCAAATATTACTGTATCTGTTTCCTACAGAAGAGAACATTCTAAGGTAATGGTATGATACCTTAGATTAAGGAAAGGATTTTGTACTACCTAACACAGATGGGAGTTAGCCCTGTCCCAAAAGTCCTACATTCCCTGGAATTCAAATCTTTGCCCTGACACTGGCTCACAGCAATTATGCAAGAATGAATCTGTGTTAGAACACAGGCCTCCTTAGAGATCATTCTGTGATAACACTTTAAAAGAATGCTGAAGTGCATTTGTACCTTCAATACAGCTTCATTAAGGTAAAAAAAAAAAAATTATCTATCTGGAAATAGTGTGCTTTCTCTTAAATCATCTAATCACATAATGGCATCTGATCACCTGCAATTCATACGTAGAAGACAATTAAAATGCATTATTTAGAAATGTTGTGTGCTATGTGAACATACAACCCTCTTTCTTCCAGTAGATTCCCCCAACAAAAGTATATACTTAGTATAGAATGCCATGGAATAAATGTCTATCACCAACACCAATACCTTTTTGTCACACTTTGGAAAGCACTGAACTGTTGAGCATTTGCATTAGTGCAGCGTTTCTTTCTACAGAGGGTGAGAGGCCTCAGAAAGAGATTAAATGGGACATCACTCATTTACTGCATACCCTTACATATAATCCAATTTCTACCTGAAAAGATAACAGATAAACAAACACTAAAGAAACTCTATGCCATTGCCACATAGCAAGTACTACTTGGTTGTCCACTGGAAATCATGAAAAAAGGTTACAGCAGATAGTATGCTGTGAATAGTGTAGCGTCAACTACTGATTGTCAATAGAAAAAAAAAATTTTCAAAGTCTGTTTTATTTCTGGATTTTGTTGAAATCTTTCTTAATTGCTTATGAAAAGGTTGCATCAAAAAGACTGGCTGCATTTTGTGGGTAATCAGCCAGCAAGAGTCAAAATCCAATTCCTATTGCTTTGAGTGAAAGCCAGAGCTAAGAAAATGCTTAACCCCCACAGGTGATACTGCAAGTATACGGCATCCTGAATCAGTCACAGATCAGATTGTGTAACAGTTGACTTTTGTTGTCAGTAGAAATAGAAGCAAAATCTCCAACTTTTTTTTTCTTAGTCTAGATAACATTTGTCTCTCCTCCTTTAAAATAAATACATTTCAAATAAAATTAGGAAAAAAAAGACAACTCAGCACATCATACGTCCTTTTTTTTTTTTTTTGAGCTGCTCCCTGGGATCTTGCAAATATTTCCTGCTAGCCTTGAGGTTCAAATTTCATTTTTTCTATAGATTCATTCTTCAAAGTGATTATAATGTACAGACTCACTGTGAAGAGCAAGCCTGTTGGGAGGAAAGAAAACTGCTGGTGAGCTTTAAGCCAAAACACTTGGTGGTTCTGAACCAACAGGGAAAGGATTTTGCTCTAGGTCTGTTAATGAATGCTACATTATGCTTTTTTAAACAATCCATTTCCTTCCATATTCATCCAGTCTTCTATTCATACAATTGTTCATGTGCCCTAATGTTATTTTAGGTGATGTCTATAGTTTAGGAGAATACACTTTATGTTGGATGAGAGATTAAATAAAGTAAACAAGTAACTAACCGTGTGTTCACATCAATACGGAAGCAGCTCATGAAATTTAACTATTGGTTTGAATTATTGATTTCTTGCTTAGATTAACCAACTTCTCCACAATCACTTGTAAAACTAATACATTATAATTAGAGGATGAGATAAGTAATGGAGATTGGTCTCATCAAATAATTATGCTTCTCAGTTTGAAAGATATTGAAGTAATGTGTTTCCCACCTAATGGTTGACAAAAGAGATAATTTATAATAATATATTTCTCATTTGCAGTTGTTTCATTATGTAAAGAAGAATTATTTGCACATTCTTCCATGTGTGTGAAAGGAACAAATTCTCTTCTGTTTAATCAGAGTTTATCCAGATAATCTGTAACTGCAGCATGAAATACGAAGCCTTCCAGTAAGAAGCATCTTACTTCGAAACTCCATTTTCCAGTAGATGTTTATAGTTTTCTGTATTCTCTCTGTGTGGAATTACATCCACAGAAAGACTGATTTCTCTCTCCTGCTTGTTTATTTACTATCCTGTGTTGGCTTCTTGATTCACTGTTCCATCTTGATTGTCAGAGCAAAGTGTCATCACTGGAAAAAAGAACAAATAGGACAAATGTTTTTACCTTGACTGGCACAATGTAGCTCTAATGCTCAGTGCTCTGTGGCAATACTGGAAAACGAATGCAGTAATCCATATCCAATTAATCCAGTCTTGATCTTGTCTATCAAACAAACTGTTAACAGTGTTGCACAGTTTTAGGTTGGATTTATACATGTAATACATGTATATGACAAAAATATATAGATTATAAAATTATAAATGGTATCTCTATGCTCATATATACCATCCTATAGAAATTTCATAGATATAGTAAAAAAATTGGCTCCATTAAAAAAAATCTGACAAAGTACCCACAGATTTTATTCAAGATTTTAAAATTAAACCCGGTATTAAAAAGCATGTAGTTCCTAACACAGTACAGAATGTAGAACTTTGCATCAATTTTAAAAAGGGAACTTATATGTAAAGCCTTAGAGCAATGGAGAAGCCAAAACTTCCTTGATAAGTTAGTTGGATGGAAAACATGGATATGAGAGATGAGTGAAAAAATCCTAGAACTTAAAAACCAGTTACTACTCTTCAGGCAGGATTCAATATCACATTTTTCCAATTTTCCAGTGTTTTCACCATTCCTGTCACATTGTCAAATGGAAAGGAGTAGACAAGAGAAGATGAGGAATTAAAGGAGAAACAGAAAAGAAAGCTCTGTTTAATTTCTAAATGTTGTTGCATAAAGAAAACAAAACAAGACAAAACCCAGACCAAAGCTTTCCCCAAAAAAGTTTGAGCAAAGTGGAACATTTTTAAGAACCTTTTTTCTTTTCCAAAAACTGCTCCAATAGTACATTGTTACAACAATCAATTGTTCTTTTCCTTTTTTGACTTTGTTTAAGCATCTCGGAGTTCAGTCAGTTGGAATTCATAGCTATGTTCTAGACCACTGAGATAACCTTTTTCACTCTTTCATGAAAAATAGTCGTAATTCAAGCTCAACCTGAATATAAGAATATAAGTTCACTTCTAAGAAGGGTGTAACTTCTTGACCAAAGAAAGAAGCATATCATAAATGCATGATGCGTGGTACAAACATAGACATGCAGTATAATTAGACAGGTTGTGTAGTAAACCAAATTATGGTACTATAGTCTTTAATTTTTTACACTTCTATAAGGAGACATTACATTCATAATTAAAATCTAAAAGTAGTTAATTAGAAAATAACAAATCAATTTTTTAAAGGATTTACCCTGAGATCATGTGCCAAGCTTCTGATAATACCAATTTGTTATTTCATATTTTGAATTAACATAACTATTGATAGTCGAGATTTATCTATTTTGCACATGCATACAACAATGTAGGGTAATAGTATAAAGTATAAAGTTATGCTAGATTTGAAAAAACAGTCTTCATTCAGTGTAGGAATGGAATCAGATCTGCTCTTTTACATGAGACAGAAGAGAAATATTGAAAAAATGGGATCTTACGACAGGTACTGAACACAAATTTTACAGTGTGTAAGCCAAACATTAAAAAAAAAACAAGGCACAAATAGAAAGAGACATCAAGATTAACAAATCGATGTTCTGTATTAGCAGTAGAACAGTGATTAAAGTTAGTAATGGTTCTTTATTTAGTGGACTAGTAAAGCTAGCAAAAATGAGCCCGAGACGGGCCTAAGTGTTGAATGCTTCTTTGCAATGCAAGTCTTCATCAGTCTTAAATAAAAAGGTCAGTTTAAATCAGACAGTTAATGCAATTAACTGCATTATCAGGGAAAAAAAAAAAAACTATTAGAGACAAAGGACAAGATCTCAACTTTGGTAGAAAAGAAAGGACAGAGATTATTTATGAAAGCCTCTGATTTAGCCAAGTATTCTCTAACTTGCTCTTTATTTATTCAAAGTTTATCTTACTCCATTGTAGTTGCATTTATTGTGATTGTCATCTGAATATTTTGTGAAACCAATCAATATAAAAACATCAAAGTTATTTGTTGGACCTGACAAATTCTGTTCTAGATACATGCAGATCTAGCTGTAGCAATCTTAGATTTGCTAACAGTTATCTTTAATAGTGCATTACATTGAAAGACAGGACAAAGATAAACTGGGGTCTTCATGAAGAAAGGGGAAGAACTGTAAATCAGTCAAATTACCTTCAGGCTTCAGAGGAATACTGAAGCAAATTAAACCATTTGCATGTATCTGCAAGAAAAAACAATCACCGTGAACTGAAAAGAACAAGTTGCATACATATTTTTTTTTTCCTTTCTCTGTAATGTGATAACATGCATTGTGAACAAAACAGAAGCAACAGCTAAAATATCTGGGATGTAATAGAACTTTGACATTCCTTTGCATTCTATTTTCCTAAGCAAGCTAGGAAAACAATCTCTTAATTAATTCACTAAGAAGGGGCCACAGAGATGGATACAGTGAAATTATCTGTTGTTCGCTGTTCAAAGAAAATGATGCAAAGAACAGGGTTTCACTGACATCTGATCTGGATCTATCAGTAATGCTCTTAAAAATGACCCAACTGAAATAAACAGAAACTTTATTTAGGAAGTCAAAACTGAACTCAGGTGTATTCCTAGGCTAGATTTGAATTTGCCAAATCAGAGATTGTCAGTAGACATACATACTTTTATAGGGACACAAGTAGGGAGCAGTTCTTCAGAAAAAGATCTGTGGTTATAACAGATCACTAGATGGGCATGAGTCAACAATGTCATCCTGTTATTAAATATGTGTGTGTGTGTATGTATATGTGTGTATATATATATATGAATGCATACAGAAATACAGAAAATAATTAGTCAATAGCTTTGGTTGAAATACTGTTATTTCTGTACATTGCAGCTCAAGAAATTAGCAATATAATGAGTGCAGAAGAAAAAGATAAGCAGAGATCTAGAAATAATGGTCTACAAGGAAGGACTGAAAATATGCAGTGCTTAGTTTAAAAAGGAGAAGACAGGTGTTAGGGATACAATAGCTGTTCTCAGATGCATAAAAGTCATTCAACGGAATAATCCACAGTGAATGCAGATAAGTAAAAATATAGTGGGTTTGAGTTGCAAAAAGAAGGACTTAGGTTAGATATTAGGAGAAGCTTTCTAGTCGTAACAATAGTAAAACTTTGGAATAAGTTGCCTGGGGAGTCATCATAATTTAAGTACTTGCAAGAGTATGTCTGTTAAAATTATTTAAGTATAACTCATCCTTCTTTGAGGTATGCAGAATGATATAGATGACTTCCTGAGGTCTCTTTACAGACGTTTATTCTAAGATAGTGGTAAACATGAATAAAATTCATAATGATAATATAAGGGATAGAACCAACCTCACTGCCAGAGCCATTCCTCTCTAATTTCTATCAAAGTTTCTCTCACACACATTTTTTTTTACCCATTATTTCATATAAAGCCACCAAGGTGAAAAATGCTACTGTCATAAACTAGATAGCTTGGTAGGCATTTTGAAGAGGAAACGTCAGAACCATCAAAAATAAGCAGATAACCAGCTAAGCATCAAGGAGAATAATAGTTTTAAACTTTTATAACTGTAGTATGAGTTAAAAGCACATCTAAACACCAGGTTAGTGTATTCAGGACAAACACAAGCTTGGCTTAGCCTTTATACAGGAAAAGCAAAAGATACACCAGCACAATCCCGAACTAAGATCTTTCTCTCAGGAGCCTCTGGCCAGCTGCTAAGTCAGGTGCCTGTGAACTATATCACTATACATGAAACCTTAAAAACTGAAGCTATTACTTCAATCCTATCAAATTTAGGAAGGATGATTAGCTGAAATGCAGCTCTGAGAGTATGAGAGTACGTATTTTGAACTGGAGAAATCTTCATTGGAGAGGCTCAGCATGCAAAGAATGTGAAACACCTCCTTGCATTTCTTGGCATAGCACTGGGCAGAGAGACAGGGAGACTGGGAAAAAATCACCTTCATCTGCAGAGCGATTTCTCAGTCCTGCTTCACTAAATTGAGAGAAGACACAACTAAAACCACTAGAAGGCAACACATATCTCCCTTTTCTTTTGTGACTGCCACAGCGCTGCAACGGCCACCTTTAGACAGGAGTAGTAATTTCTCTCAGTGGAAGAAAGAACATTTTGACGAAATACATACCTTAGATCTATTTACAGGATTTGTAAGAAACAATGCATGAGTCTAAACCAATCCCTGAAAAAACCCAAACATGTTCCTGTCTATCGTGAGAGTACCCTGCAGTGAGTTTCCAGCAATGAGATGCACAGGTTTGGTCACTCAATGTTCAAAGCAGGGCTCTTAGCAAGAGTGGTCTACCTGACTTCAAATGGCATGGTGATAAACCAGAAATGCACCTGCTGACTAGACAGAGACAAGTGAAGCCATTTAAAGCCTTTTAACTCTTAATCAAAGCCAGTCAGAACTTTGTACAGATTTTGAAGACAGACTTACTGGACTTGCTCAGCTAGCTTGTCTGGGCAAGTTTGTCACTTGACTCTGTGTCAGCTCTATCTGGAGGAAAAGGGTACTTCCACTAATGGTGCACAGCAGTCCAGAGGCCTATCATTAAGATCTGTATCAGGAAAAACTGTTCATGCATACTTAGGTTGCAGGGTTCTTTTTAACTGAAATTTCAACATAACTATTTTAGAAGAAAAGCTACAGCTTTACCCACTGTCAGAATGTGTAAACTGCAACAAAACAAGGCTAGGAAAAGCCTAGCATAGAATATTTTTCTTGTACATCTATGGACAGCTTTACTTGGGGTGAGAAGCTGGTCTATGTCACAATGTGTAGAAAACATACCTTTCTTCCCTCTGCAACATCTCATATGGAAATGCTACAATCTCATCTGTATGATCTTTCTGTAATTAATGCATAATATGTAATTGACTATTTCAAAGTAATTGATCACAGAAATATATTCTATCTAGAACATGATCAACTGGGTTTTACATGTAAAGAATAATAATATTTTCTCTTCATCGTATTAGTAAAGATAATTGTCTCTCAGAACTGCAAAGGAAGTTTCTATTGGTGCCAAGCTGAAAAGAAATTGAATTAATCATGCTGAACTAGAGAGAGTAAAGAATAACATTGCTTTAAATCTTAATTTCTACAGTTTTCTATTGCACATAGACATCAAAATAAGCTTTATTTCAAGTCTTGAAACTGGAAAAAAATTGGGGCTGATTCTTTTTTAAAATAAAGTCACTGCTGTGACAATGTAATATAGAGGTCTTCGGTGTATGTAAACATACATCTACCATCTATCAGAAGTCAACTTATAGAAACAAAACACAGCTGCACTTTCTAGGTGATAACAAATAAAATATCAAACCTTTTTTCATGAATGCACACTAAATTGCCAAAGGGTTGTTTTGGGGATAGAAACATTTTTTTGGAAAAAAGGAAAAAAATACATGAGTAGAGCAAGAATTTTTTTTTTCCCCCTAGTAAGTTAATTAGTAATAAAACATAAGTTAAAAATGGCTTCCTACAGAGTTTAAAAGCTGTAACTGAGGACAGAGCTTGACTTTATTTAGTCACTGAAAAAAAAAAAGCAAGAAACTTGCAAAAAGGAATTTTAAAAAAGATTAAATATGTAGCATGCAGATTTTGCTCACATCTCTTTATTCATTTTCGTCTTATGCTCTAAACTCCATTATATGTTGAAGATAAAATTTACCCATCTGTTTTAATATGAATGATACAGTTCTTTGTAACAATTGTATGCAAACTGATACACATAAATTGCTAAGCATATTGGGAATTAAAGCACTATATTATAGGCAGTTAAAACTATTTTGAGCTTCTGCTTCTGCTATTGACTCTTCTGGAAATGTGCATTATTCATCAAGCAAAATTTTAAAAATCAATTGAATAGAGCTGCCAAAATCATTGTCTATGCTATATGTTGGTCTAATACAATATGCAGACAAAGCTGTAAAACTGAATTAGCTTCATACAGAAACAGAAAACCAACTTCTACCATCACATTCCTAACTAGCAATACAGGTAACAGTTTATAGTCTCATAGGATTTTTAAGCAGAACTACTAAGAAGCCATTTCATCCTTTTTGTCTTCCTTTTTGGCTGTTCATAAATTAATTCCCACTTTAATCCCTTAATCACCGATCTTTTGTGTTGTCATGCTAAAAACAGATCATGTCAAGCTGAGGATCTGACAATTTCTGACTCTGGAAGAGCTTTGATTTAAATTGATTTAGTATCAAATATCAGGCAACTTGTCTGAGTGGTAGCAGCTTTTAAACTGATTGTTTGATTATACACACTTTTTACTTCTTTTTTCCTTTCTAAAGCAGATCTCTAATTGTTGCTGCTGCACATAGCCAATATACAGAGTAATGTTGCTTCATGCTGCTAACATTGATATGACAATCACAGCGATTCCACAGCACTCTGATGATGTGAATTGCTATTTAGAATTAACTCCCACTCAATAAAAACCAGACCAAGATGACAGACTTCTTAAAAATTGCCCAACAAATCTTCTCTGAATACTGTGTGCCCTTTTACTGTATACGGCACATAACTTCAGAGCGTTCTGGGAAGAGACATTGTTTTCTAATGCTAAAGCAGGAAGTTGATAAATGAAGTGGTCCTGTTAAGAAGTTATGACCTGGTGTTTAGAAGTTGGTGTTTATAAGAACCAAGGTACAGAGCAGGCCATCTGCAGAGGACAATTCAGATTGGAAAAAGATTCTAACCAGAAGAGAAAATATCCGTAGAATGTCCTTTGGGTTTTAGCTACAGCTCTTTCTTGCATATTGTTTCTGAACTTTATAATCATGGTGCTGGCATTCAAAAAGATGAAGTATTTCAAATTGTTTCGGTATGAGAATTTTCCTTTTAAGTTCTTAGTTCCTAATGAAAGTTTTCTTTTTATAGAAGAAACAGTCAACAGGAGAAGTTTATCCAGTTGTATCTCCAACCTGGTGGAGAATAACATCTTCCTCCTGCTTTTTTAACATAACTTCAGAGACCTGTGCTCAGCAAGTACTCCCTCCCCAAACATTATTTTGCTGGATGCCAAAACTGCAAAATGTCTATGAAATGGTTAGGTAAGAAATAGCTTTTGAGGCTGTGCAGTAGAGCTCCTAGCTCACATATTGTCACTTTCAGTCCCTCTGTCTCTCCATATACATATAGATATACATCTATATATCTATATCTATGGGTATTTATAGATTTACTTATATGTATGTGTTGATAGGGAGTAATATCATAAGTTTC
>NW_009229757.1:0-17323 GCF_000690835.1 Fulmarus glacialis
AGTGGGCGGCTGTGTGGGACTTAGCTGCCAGCCAGGGTCAACCCACCAGAAGAATGTAAAAGTTTTATGAAGTAACTTATGCGCTATGTACACATACATTGGTAGATGGTTTTGATCTGTACCTCCCATAATTTCTGTTGCTACAAATTTGCATAACCTAAAGGAGGATTTAAAAATTAAACTTCAATATTTATTTCACAGCACTGGCTACTTCAGGCATCTCTACATGAGTTAAAAAGTAAGCACATCTCCTAAGTGACTTGATAAGAAATTGAAAAAAATACAGTTTCCAAATTGACAAATTTTACCTGCCTTTCCACACAGCAACTGCATGTTTTTGTGCTGGATTCCACAACCTGTCATTGGAATAGTGTGCTGCAAGTTTGATTATAACAGAGGATGTATTTTGTTCTTGCCTTTGCCACATGTACAATCTCTGTATTCCATTAGGTCACAAAACAAAATTGCTTTTCTCCATCTGTGGATTATTCAACTTTTCACAAACCTGCCATCTCCATGGTTATACTAGGATTTCTCATCCTTTTTGCTCCCCCACTGCTGACATATAGGTATGAATAGCACATCTTGAAAGATAGGTAGAAAGGAATAAACTAAGTAATAGAAGAAGCTGGGCTTAGTAGAACAGTTACTTTTATTCAGATGTTGTCTGTGAATTGCCATACTTTCAAATGTTTGTTTTAAGATTAAAAAAAAAAAAAAAGTGTGTTCTTATTTTTTAAATATAAATCTTCAAATTTTGAAAAGGCTACATATTGTCCAGTATCTGTAATAAAACTGTCTTGTATCCTTTAAAGTACATGTGTGTTTGTGTGTACAAATGACCCATTTTTTCTTGGTTATCCATTCATTTTTGCTCTTCTAATCATCACCTTAAGTCTCCTGCCTGTTCGTGGGTTGTGTCTTGCTTTCGTCTCCCTCAGGGTGATGTATAGTTCTAGCAACAGAAAGGTCAAATTGTGATCAGGAGAAGCATAATAACTTCACATATCAATGTACATTTCTTCTTTCTTGACAAACGATCACCATTCCTCCTGAAAATTCCCTGCATCACATGGTCCCCTTTGACCTTTAGGTCAATAAATAATGCATTCTCTCTGAAGTAATTGAACTACCTTATTTGGCTGCAAAAACCCTTATAACAGAAAATATGATACATAGGACAGTGAAAAATCACATTGTGGAAAGACTCCAGTTTTACTATAGCTTTTGAATGAACACAGATTCCTTTTTGTTATAACCTTTTTTTCTCACTACCCAATAACTTGATCTGAACTGAACCAAAATACCCAGCATTCCGTAAACCAAATGAGATTGTTTCTTTTTAAGGATAATTTGGAGAAGTATCTAGAACAAAAAAGATTTTAAATCCAAACAAACTTTTTGGGGGGTTGTTTTATCACTGCAAAGTGACTTGGTCTGGGAACCGTACATTCATAATTTGTTTTCTTAATCAACAGCAATTTGTTAGCTGTCTCACCTCACCCCCTCCCCCCGCCGAGATGGAGCTCAACATTAACCCTAAGTTCACAACAAAATTGACAAGACCTATTGACATACTGGAAGATACAACCTTCCGTAGGGTTTAGGACCCATTTCTAGGTTTGAGGAGAGACCACAGGAGTCTGTGGAGACTGTAGAACTATTAAGCATTCTAAGAGCAAAATATTCCACACTTTAAGATCAACGGTAAGATGAATCAGGGAGATAGCCAATACTGTAGGGTTTCTGTTTGCTTTCAAAGAATTTGTTCCTACAACTAAGTGACCTTTTCCATTTATTTGAGGAACAGGATCAAGACCACAATAAATAAACTGCAAAAGCTGAGCTGTTGTCTTCTAGCATTTTGAGTTATTTTAGTATTTTTCTTCTGTAAAATGGAACCTAAATTTTAAATCCTAGAGTTTCTTATGGCTGTATTTCAGTATTTTCTGCTTGACCAAATAAGCACTAGCTGTTTTTAACCTTAACTGCAAGTTAATAAAGTGTTTTGCCTGGAAATAACATGTTATAGTTCCTACAGCATGGTACTGAGTAGTTCAGGAACACATAAATCATACCAAAACAGACTGTGATGCAATCATACAGTATCATTTCGTGATAGACTGTTGTGTTATAACTGAGCATTCCATTGTGAAAAAGTACCATTTTTCTTTGGTTTCATGGCTTTTTATTCTTTCCCTTTATTTTTTTCGTAACAGAAACTGTACCTGAAAGTGCTAAAGCTTAAACCTATGAGGAAATTGCCCTGAAACAGAAAACCTCCAGGAAATTGAATGGACATACTGCACGCAACATCCAAGGTATTATATCTCGGTTCTGTTTTTTGGGATTTAGTGTTGACGACTTTCATTATACCCAGCCACTGATACATTGCTCTGAACACAGAGTTTTGACCAGCCTTGAGGACAATAATAACATTAGGCATATCAGGAGGAGCTCTCATACTAGGCAAGAGGTCAGTTGCTTTCCCCAGTATGCCTATTGTTGCAAAATACTTTTTAAAGAAAATCATTACAATTGTCTTCTATGTGATGCCTATAGAGGAAACATCTATATCTTCGCAATATACTGGTAAGAAATGATACTGAAAGGGAGATATTTTGTCTTCTATCCAGCTATTTCAGGGCGAAATCTTTCATCTAACAAAGCTCCCAGTGCTCTGATAGATTACACTGTTCAGGATGGAAATAAGATTTTATAAAACACTTCAGAAAACATATATTCTAGATTCTGAGAGTAGCCACAGGTGTAGTCTGTTTTGCTCTACTGCACAATCCTTCAGCTGAGCCCCTAACAAACTTCTGAAGACTTACAAGACTATAGTTCAAATATTTACCTTTTCTCTTACTGAGGATCAGTTCAGTATTTCTGCAAAGAACTTAGAGGTCAGACATGGTCAGGTCCTCATGGTTGTCCAGCTTTTACTAGTTTCTGGGTCATAATCCTTTCCAGATGGATTTCATTTCACCAGTTCTTTACAGTTGGTCATAAAAACTTTGGGTTTATACCACATGCTTCCGCTTTTGCAGTCTGCTGCTTTGTTTGCCCTCATTACTGTACCTGTGAGGGCAAAGCTCCTCTTATAGCAATCACCAGATCTTCCTTCTCTGAATGTATTAGAAAGATTTACATACATACAGGCAGAGATCACCTTAGTCATGACGAAAATGACCTTTTATCCATATCTGAAACAAGGGCAAGAAGAAAAGTTCATGGATGTCCTTATGCTAGTTCTCAGGAGTGCCGTCCTGAGAAGACATTATCCCCACTGAGTGAAGCCTGGTCTTTAGAGAAGGCAAAAGGAAAATACTGTGTTAATCATGCTTACCGTATGATATTAATATATTTGTAAGGAGTTCTGAAAACACTAAGAAGGATCACGGTGACAGTTTATCTATGAATGATGGCACAGGCCTAAGACATTTTTGAGGAACCAGAAACATTGTCAGCAGAACATACAGTAAGAAAATATTCCTTGTGATATTTTCCTGGTGTTTGAAAAGGCACTTCATTTGCAGATAAGGAAGATACTCTCCTGTTTAACCTTAGGCACTCGCGTGCCTGTGTTAAAAGGCCGGTCTTTGTTAGCTCCCAATACAGTCAATAGAGGCTGAGTGCATCACAGGAGGCCTGTGAGCTCCAGCTCTGAGGGATCTGCTCTCATCCACTGGATGATAGGGAAGGCCACAGAGCGGCCTTCAAGCTGGGTTGGCAAATGTGGTATGACTATCAACCCTTGACATCAGATCGAACATTTTTGTCTTTGTTGAAAAAATATCAAAATA
This sequence comes from Fulmarus glacialis, assembly GCF_000690835.1. Lineage (NCBI taxonomy): Eukaryota > Metazoa > Chordata > Aves > Procellariiformes > Procellariidae > Fulmarus > Fulmarus glacialis. The sequence continues at coordinate 3,807 of NW_009229757.1, forward strand.
TTTTGTTAAAAAGGAAGCTGCCCTGAATTGTTTGGAAACTGAAGGGGAAAAAAAAGTATTATGCTTCATCACATCCTCTTTTTTAATTTATTTATTTGGCTTATATTTATATGAAATATGTGTGGGAAATGAGAGGGTTTAAAATAGAGAAGAAGCAACCTACTTTTTTTCCTCATACAGTTTTTTCTTATTTCACCTGAAAAACATTGGCAAAACATTTGTAAAGTGGAAAGAAAGTAGAATAAACACATTTCTTAAGTCTTCTGAAATGTGGAAGTGGGAAAAAGTAAATAAAGAAAAAGAAAAAGAAGCACTTTCACATTTAATAATTTATTTTCCTGATTTTTAATACAGCAAAAGGATAAAGCTATGCAAGCAGAAGGAAAAACCCTCTGAAAACATACAGGCTGACATGGGAAATTGAATTCATTTTTGTTTTGCTTTACTTCTATAAGATGGAGCAAAATGGCATTTGGGTCAAAATGAAAGATTTGTTTTTTTTTTTAATTTGTGAGCGCTGGGAAAAGTTAGATTGGTAAATGCTGAATCAGGGCAAATAATCTGCTGTCAAGTATTTCTTCAGTCAATCTAATCTGATTTTTTGTCCATGAATTGCAAAACAACACCTTCCTTTGAGGTATGGACCTTAGCTGAGAGGTATGAAACAACCTCCAGCCTTCTCCTTTGGCTACTGCATCACATATTTTTTTCCTCTCTGTTTTGCTTGGGGTTCAGTCAGACAGACTCCAGAAATGACAGGGCTGGTGAAGCCAGTGGCTTTCTCTGGCCACTCCTGTGCACGTGTCACACCAGTTACCCCCCAGACACCTGCTGACTGAGCTGCTCATAGGACGGCTCCCTAACTTGTCCCAGGCTAAAATGGGTCAGAGTTCTTAAGATTATTTAATCTAGATAAGCAAACCAGGCTAACTCATTCCCAAAATAGTTTAGAAAACAATCCCAAGAGGAGCTCTGCTTGCGAAGGTCATTTCCTCAGGCTGAGGGGAGGTGATGAGCTTTAGTGGGGAGCTACGGCCGCAAATTTTCTACCACCCCAGATGGGCAGGGAAAAAGATGTGGGATCCTGGCCTCATGCATTAATGCTGCATTATCCCACAGTAATGAGGGCTTTAATCAAAAAAGAATGGCACCATGAAGCCAATTCCCTGTCTTCAATAAAACAGGTTTTTTTTCAAGTTGCAAGGACAGCTAAGCAGGGCCCTGGGGTTTCAGACCCATATATCCTTCTTTTTTTCTTTTTTAAAATAAGGCAAACCTTTCCTCAAAAGTTATTTGCACTCAAGAATAATGACAAAACAGATGATTATGTTTGTTTAAATGTTGACAGTCTGACAAGAACAAAGCCTGTTTGAAAAATGCAAGTCCTTTTTTCCCTCACCACACGAACATTTTGAGCAAAAGAATCTGGCACTGGAAAGAATGTGCCAAGACCCACTCACAGAAGCTATTATTTATATAGTACAATATGCTCATATCGTCAAGACCTTGCTCTCTGAAATATACACCTCAGCTTGAAAACTGTCAGTATCTACAAGAAATGAGATGTTAAAAAAAACAAAGTGATACCTACTGTTCAAGCATTGCTGCTTTATTAATACATCCTCACTGAGCAGAATTGCTAATTTATACCTATAAAATAATTAACGTCTGCCAGACGTGCTTTTACTGTCAGCAAGCTATAGGAGAAATATAGGTTGGTTCACGTCTGCTCTGAATCCAATTCAAAGTAAATGGCAATGTCTACTGATGACTCCAAAGAACAGGCAGCTGCCACTGCTCACATTATTGTTAGGACAGGAAGCTGCTACTTAAACAATACTGACATTAAACCTACAGCATTTTCTTGATATGATTGTTCCTATTTTTACCATTGTCTTTTCTATTATTGAGTTAGATTGTGTTCCAAAGGTGTAACAGTAGACCATGAAACATATTGCACCTGATGAAAATTGAAAGTGGTTCAAGTTCATTGTGGCAGGTGCACCTGCCCTGACGAAAGACCGGGGGCATTAGGGCTGTAGCGTCCTCACTTTTCGCACCCTTACTTTCGCACCTTTAGGGTGGCACGTGCTGACTGTCATGTACACACCTTCGGTAGCGTGTGCCAACCGTCATGTACACTCTTTGGTCGTGTGTGCACCTCTGGTGAAAACTGGCGAGGTTAAAGCCCTCGGCCAATCAGAGCTGACCACAGGTCAGATGCGACTAGGGTATAAATGGAGCCCGCCGGAGGGCAAGTTGAGTCTGTCCTCCTCGGAGCAGCGGGTCTGCAGCGGGGGACTCTCCCCTCGGGTTGGGACGCTGCCCAAGGAAACTCCTCGAGGTTGAGAGCCCTCGTCTTATATAGCTGAGTGATTGTGCACATTTTGGATCCTCATTTCTAAAGCCGGCCATGCAGTATTAATTCCTTGTACACCATCCTGAACCTGTGTTTTATTGATGTTGTCAGAGTGTTAATTTGATTATTGATAAGCCTCATTTCTAGTTAGCTTTCTGCTAAACAATTTTGGTTTAAATAAAGTTTTTTTTTTTCTATCATCTGCCTAATCTGATTTTGTGAGCCTCGACATTGATTTTGAATCCCAAAATACAGGAGCTTGACAGAGTGGCTTTTCCCAAAGGCGAGCAGGAGAAGATTTAGTAAGAACAAAAATGGCCCATCACTGAGAAAAATGACTTTTAGTGACCTAAGTACATATACCTATATCCATCCATATATGACTATTTTTAATGACAGTTTTTCCTAAGCACTGTAGATATGGATCAGCCCAAGAATCCATGCCTATTTTTCAATGCCAATGGCTGTTCTTGTGCCATCCTCTCTTAGGTGTATATAGACATATACATGCATATATTTATTCATTTATTTATTAACAGCAATGTTGAAATAGATATAATAAACTGCAGTCACGGTGGACTATAGTTCCTTGAAGGTATTCCAAGAATTACCTTGGAAAAGCTGCAGATGGCAGGAATGGAGAGGAGCACATTACAAGATGGATAAAAGGGTGACTCAGGAGCCAGAGCCTCACATGTGGCAAATTACTGTGGCTTTATTGACTTCTGTACCTTTCCAGCCTTTCTCCAGTCATATCCCTAGTCTCAATAAGTAAGCAAGGCAAGGCAGTAATACAGGTCCCCGAGAATGGGGGACAAGAAAGCAAGAAATGGAGTGAACTGCAATTTTTAATTTATTTTTTCCCCCTAGCTTGAGGACCATAGTGGGGAATAAGACAGCTTTATGGAAGTAAGGGAGATGTAACGTCACATTTTTACTCAGAATCTTAACTCAGGTAGTAGTAGAATACATTTTAATCTGGGTAGTGTTCAGTGGTACTGTCTTTTTTGAGAATCAAGCAACTTGACACCTCTCCAGCCAAAACCTAAATCTAAAGTTTTCAACAAAAAAAGTCCCCTTTTATGCACCCCTCTACATACATTTCATGACTATTTTATTTTTTGGAGGTAGAAGTATTTAAAGAATTTCAGCCTCCCACTACATGGAATACTTTGTAAATACTGATCAGGTTAAAAAATTGTTGCAAGAGACAGCTTAAATTAATTTTCACAGATTTCACTGGAGTTAAAAAACCCCCAAACATTCCATTAACACCCTTTACACTTTACAATGTGAATGAGACAGAACAAATATTCCTTGAAGATGCAGTTGAAAAATACTCCAAGAGAAAAGAAAGCCGACTGATGGAACAAACCAAAAAATGCAGCAGTTACACAGTGGAGCTCTGTGATCTTTATGTTTCCAGAGGGTTCAAAGCAACAGAACCAGCTCAGCTGGATAGGATTCAGCCTCATTCTGTTCTACCTGCATAATAAGGAGACCTCTCACCTTCACATGTTTATGTTTGGAAGCACAGATGGGTTCTTCAGCGTAAAAAAGTCCTTGATGTCCTCATAGCCACCAAAGCTTGCTTTCTTTTTTGTTTGTGTGGTGTTTTTTTTTTTTTTTCTTAAGCAGCCAAGCGAGCCCTCCCCTTCTTGCCCTCTCCCTCACCCTGGAATCTATAGCACTTGCTACTTTCAGAGCTGTATTTGAACCAAATTAAGGTTTTATCACTATAATGCAATGAGACAAAACCAAGCTGGTAACATTATGTAAGATAACAAGAGCTTTTTAATACCTGCCAGTGAACAAAGAAGGAAAGAAAACATTTCAGCTTTAACTGTTCCTGTGTAGGATTGTTCACTTTAGCGTGGCTTTTTTAAAGGAAAGGTTATCAACCTGCTTACTACAGTGACTGGAACAGAATTAGTTGGTGAGAGAAGGATGGGGGTTACAATTAAGAGCTCTGCAAATGAAGCTGTTCCCTGAGCAGCAGGTGTAAGCAAACAGGGAAGTTGGTGGGTGTGGGAAGAGTGCTCATAGAGAGGACAAGAAAGGAGGGAGGAGGCAGTCTTGGGAGTACAAACTGAGATGGTACATGTTACTCCTTCAGACCTTTTTAAATCAGTGCATAAGTGTCTCTATACATTGAAATGCAAAGATCCAAAATAAGTAATCACAAGGGCAAATGAAAACTTTGTTGAACAGTTATTCATTATGCATATACAAATGCTGGCTGTATGTACATAATTCTTGTAGAATTAGATACCTAGTTACAAAAATGTCCTGTATTTCAGCAGTGTAGTGACAGTGGAAGTAGTGTCATGTGTTAACGCCTAGTACCTGTCTAATGTGTGCTGACTCCTACTCCTTCGGTTTAATTAAAAGCTCTGTTTAAAAGACACTTAAAATTATTTATGCATTTTATTCAATACTTACAATACACAACCGAGATATCCCGTTTCCACAAAAGCTCCCATCTAGACTGGAGCCAGAATGAGGATCCTTTTTTGCTTTATTGTTTTCTAACCTCTTTGATGCACAGAGATGCAGCATCAAGTAGATGACAGAAAATTCTTCTCTCACAGCTTTATCTCCAGTCAAGTGATCAAGGCACTCAACTGGGTGAAGGTGCCTTTCCACCTCCTTCAGTGTCTGGAACATGCAAAGAATTCTCTTCTGCCCTGGTAAGGCAACGCTTTGTCACCTCTGACATCATAGTGAGGCTCTAGGGCTTTAGGAGGGCCAGGGGTTGGGGTGGAGCACTGGCATATAGTCACTCTTATCATACTCCATGGCACAGCTCAGGTGTGTAAGAACAAGCACTCTCCCAGAAAAAGCTTGGCATAACTCGGGGGGATAGTCTCGGCATAAGCAGTTAGTCAAGATGAGATAAAGCTTTTGTTGCGGAAAAGAAAGTTTAGCTGTATAGAAACGTGTTGGGTCGTACATTTTATCGTTCGGACCAGCAATCATTCCCTGGTAGGCTCTGTCTGTGTTAGCAGGTAGTGAGGCCCAACAGAGAATTGGTTGATGCTGAGGACCTGATGTGAACACTGTACATGTTTTGGGTTTTTTTCCTTGAACTGACCACCTTTTAGGGGTAAGAATGCAATAGGTGTTCTTCTGGAGCACATCTGTTTTAGCCTGACCCAAAAGGCACCTTGGGACTGCTCTGTGTCATGAAAAAGCTCAGTAAATGAAGACTACTGAGAGATGCGCTCTACAAGTGTACTCTGGATCTGAATTAGAAAGCCAATGTAAATGCACCCACAGCTTGCACAACTAGTGTACAGGGGAAGCAGACCACAAGTGAAGTCTGATCATCTCCTGGTTACCTGACTTAGCTTTCTAATTCAGGTAAGTGAAGTCAAGATGGTCAGGAGCAGTTCTAAGCCTTTGCTAACCTTACTTGCACACCTGTGACTCCTTTATTACAGGAAAGAAATAACTATGCCTAAATTGCGAATTATGGTAGGTGGTCTGAATTTGGCCCCCTTCATCCTCAGCCAGCATAGCATGGCTCTGGAAAGCACCTATGTTTCAGTGGTTTACGTAGCTTTAGAGCATGCTGGCGAAAAGTGGCAGTAAAAATATCCCTGATAAGGGATTTTTTTCTAATAAAATATTTAGTAGATAGTAGATGTAAAGTCGCTGGGCCTCTAGTTGAAAGGAAGTGCCTCATCCCCCTTGGACTCTCTCCAGCTCACAAAACTCCATCTGCTAATTGGCCTTAATCCACAGAAAAGAAAGACTTCATAGAACATGGAAAATACTGAAATGATACATCGATCCATTTTCATGTTTTAAGCCAAAAAATGCATTGCCTTAATCTGGAAAACTAGGTAATTGAACAAGTAGCTTTAAAAACTAAAACCAGAAGTTAGTGGGAGAATTTAAAAAAAAAGGGGTTGGGAAGTCAAGTTAAGAAACATGACTATTAAGTAGTAAAAATTTTTTTGCTCAGCAAATGTACACATTGTAAAATAATCAAAATCAGTCCTCCCTCAACAATAGGAGCTGGTAAAAGAATGACACAGTTAATATGTTTTCCATGCCTTCTCATTCCTCAATTAATGCCTTTTTTTCTATGTTAGAGCGGGTCCTTCTGCATGAACACAAGCTGCTCTTTGAAACAAATCCCTCAGGTTTTCAGATATAAAAAACTCCTGATAAAAATAAAATATAAAAAAGCCCTTTAGGGACTTTTAAGTCAGAATGAAAATTGTAGCTTGCCCTGCCTCAGATTTTTCCACTCATTTTCTTTTCGTGTAAGGCCGAGCTTCATCAATAAAACTAAATGATAATAACACATTAGTCAAGACACTTCTGCACAAAACCTCTCCCATTAACACACTAAACTTCACTCCCACAGAATTAAAAGATTAAAAATAAACTAATTACCCAGAATTTAGCATCCTATGTAACCGGTTCCAGCCACCTGGCTCACAGCTGCTATGGAAACTACTCAATTAATCAAAATAAGGGTTTTTTTTTTCTGATTATTTAAAGGAAAAAGAGAAAGGAATGAAAACCCCCACACACTCAGTAGGAACAACCTTCCCTTCTGAAATATTCCAGAGAGATTTTAATCAGTCCAAAATGTTAACATATGAATACTACTATTGCAGAGAAGTTGGAGCTTATAATAAGATGGTGAAAAACTTTCATTCTCTTCTCTGGTCTCCTAGCACCATAAATGTATGTACATCTGGTACAAAAGTTTACCCTTTGTGTAGTATTTGTTGAAAATCACAGTGAAGGAATGACAGCTTCAGCTGTCTCTTGCTCTGTTTCTATCACATTGGTGAGGATGAATGAGTGCTTCATAGCTAACAAACATCCCAGCCTATGTGTGAAAAGTTCTGCACAGACAAATCATAAGTTTGTTGACACATGGTCATACTGTATCTGTGGGGAGGAGGAAAGTGTTTGTGTAGAAACATGTTTTGCATTTACCTGTGACTTGTAAACACATTTGCAGGAGACCAGGATTAAAATGCTAATTTAATACAGCCCAACATTTTCAAGAGAGATTAAGGAAATTAGGTAATAAACCCCTCACAGGGCCCTTGAAAAGCCAAATGTGAATTGCCTTTAATTATACCAATTAAATGAATTATTATTAAAAGTGATCTGTCAAGCCTTATCTCTGGTTTCGATGGACCTGGAAGGGTAAGACTATAATGTAGGAAAAAAGAAAACATGAAATAAAATAGAAACTGGATAACCGGTGTAGTCCAAATTTAGATCTCAACAATAAATCATTATCAAGTGGAAATGTTTCTGTGTCCTGCAGTCATATGGACTAGGTCCAACTTTTTTTTAATAATTTAATCTATGATCTAAAAATAAATATGGTATCAGTAGTTTTAACCTTGGCAGGTAGCACAAAATTTGGGAAAATGGCCTATATCAGTTAACAAGATAGCCCCACAGACATCTACTTGGTAAGCTGAGCTTGTTAAAATAAACTGTATTTTAATACAGCCAGGTACAAAATTGCATATCCAGGGCCAAGAAATGAAAGATATGTCTACAGAACTTACAGAGAAGAGGCAGGTGGAAGTACAAGCCTGACACAGATTAATTTTACCGAAATTTAACTGTCTGAAAATGTAGTAGCTCTCTGTGAAAACAAGGGAGAGAGATTTATCTTCAGGGGACAGTTCACGTATCTCTGTTACAAAGCCATCCCAGAACAGAATGAATCACCTTCTGAAATGCCTGGTTTATACTCTTGGCAATAGAGATGAATTTAAACTTTTTAAACTATCTGTCTTTGGGTGGGGTGAGAATATGATCACAGTGGGTTCAGAGCCAGGAGAAAGACCTGCCTTATACTGCTGTGGCTGTGTCCTTCCAGTTCTCTCCTTTTTTCAGCATCTTCTTTTGAACTTTTCTTTCTTTTTTCTCGTGCTTGTAAAAAAAAAGATCCTGAAAAGCTTGAAGGATCACAGTGAATTAACAATTAAATACAGGTTCTGATGTGAAGCTAGGGCCAAAAAGACTAGTGTGATTCATAGCTTCTTAAGTCACAAGCCAATGAATAGGAATGATACATAGAAGGATCTCTTTGCTTCTGTGTAAAACACTGGTGGGACAGGCATGGGAATACTCAACATGGGTCTAATTTTTACCATTTTCAAAAGCATGCTGAAAAATCAGAGATGATAGAGTTACAATATCCTGATTCAAAGACTGGAGGAAATGTCTTCTAACAAAAGACTCAGAGATCAATTTAACTTAGTAAAAAGACAGATTGAGCAGAAGTTTAGTGTGTAGCATGTTTTCATGGAGAAGACATCATATACTAAAGGACTAAGTGATCCAATAGTTCCTTTTGTTCTTTAGCTCTGCTGAATACAGATATGCCCTGTCTTACGGTAGAATTGGTGTAGTGTACAAAATAAGATAATAAAATATGACTATGTTGATCTTGAGCAAAGCGGTATTACATGTGCCTTATACATTGGTGGGAGGTTCTGGGAACAAAGAACAATGTACTTCTGGTTTGGAAATGGTGATTGGTAATGTGAGTTAATTTGACTGGACATCAAGGCTGATTCCTTTGGATATCATAAAAATTGAAACAAAGGGATCCAAATGGAAAAACAAATAGTCCATATCACATTGATGTATTCATTTTGGTTTCAGCAAGGTATTTGATCTAACTATGTAGCCAATAAATGTTAAGATGAAAAGTGCTCAGGAACATGCACAGAACAGTAGCAGCTTTTCAAATATTTATGTTTTCGTTTTAGGGGTTTTTTTTCTCTTTCAAATTATCAAAAGGCATGGGTCTGCATTAAAGAGAGACTTTTATGCCAGCAAAAATGTTCAGATCTTTCAAACTAGAAACTTAAATGCCTTTACCTGTTGGATTATTTTTGTAATTTTCTTAACTGGCATTCCACTGGGACTGGTATGTGTGCTGGCTGGGGGTGGGTAATGGTCTCACAAGGATATGCTTTACTTTCTTCAAATAAATATAGGCATACATTAGCTGGAAAAGCATCCTGGGAGAAATTTACTGCTTAGACTGCTAACATTGCATTGCAACCAGACATTGTTATTGCTTATTTGTATTACAATAGTGTGTAGGGTGGGTGAGGCTGCCGTTATTGTAGGCAGTAGAAGATTACACAGCAAAATACAGTCTCTCCTACAGGAAGTCTTTCGTAAAACTCTAAGTATGGGATAGGAATTAACAGCTCAGGGAAGTGAAGTAACTTGCTGAAGGTCACACAACAGATCAGAATCAGAGCTGCTGGGGAAATCCAGGATCCCTTATTTCCTTTGGCCCAGGCTGTTGAACCAGTCTAAGGAGAGATGTCTTCCTATCCCCATTGGGTATAGATAAAGATAATCTGTCCAGACTAACAGCTGGCATAAATCAGCTGAACCCCACTGAAGTCAACAGAGATGCATTTAATTATACTACCTATAAGTATAATTTGCTATAGGGTTTGTCATCAGAATTCTTTAATTGAGCTTAGGGAAAATGGAATTTAAAAAGAACACAATAATCATAATGACATACCAGTATAGTAACAATAAAACAGAAAAATATTCTGAGAAAGCATAGAACAAATGGGAGATCTGATTTCAAATAAGCTGTGACTGATGGGATGAGCTCAAAGGGGGTCCCCAGAGCCTCCAGGGGTCTTTGTTAACTTTTTACTACCCAATTGGTTCTTCTCTCAGTGATTGCTCATCCCTTTTCAGAATACTGCTAAATCAGCCCTGCCAGCTGCCACTCATCCCTTGGGAATCTCAAACACTGAAGAATGGCTTTCTTTGTTTCAGAAGATGTTTGATACCATCATAGAGCAAGTATCTTTTTTCTTTAATTGTTCCAGAGTCTCCTTATGCTGAGCTACCAACTCTCTGCTATATCATCAGCTTGAATTATACACCTCTGACACTTTATTATCACTACTCTGTGTGGATTTCTAAGGATAAAAGTTTAAACTACAGGGCTGTAGGCCAGCAGTCCAAGATCCTCCAGTTGGCAAGTCTTCAGCAGGCAGTGCAACTCACCTTCTTCTTGCTGGTGGAAAGTTCCGTGAGAGTTTTTTATGCAGGAAACTCTTTCCTGCTCAGTTTTGGACCAGCCAAAGCTCTGGTTTTAGCTGAATGGTTTTTGCCTTCCCTTGCATATTCCCTGATTTCTAACCTTGATTTAAAAAAAGAAAAATTGTTTAAACAACAGAAAAAGATTTCTTGTTGTTTTCATTCTCTCACTAATCCAGCTTGATCCGTTGCACTCTATGTACATGGAGACTATCAAAGGTGAAGAAGAAATTGTGGTACTTCCCAACTCAAAATAAACATAGCACATCATTTCTAGCCATTGATCCAGAAAATAGAGCTACAAAAACCAGAGTCTACTGGACGTGTTTGAATGAGGAATTCCTAGGATATACAAACACCTATTCTATCTCCCTGCTCATATGGAACCAGTCCTTGCAAACCAATGAACCAAAACCTCCAAGAGACCCCAAGTTATTTATTCTTGTGCTCATTGTAGCATGAAACTGCTGGTCTTCTAGTGTTTTCCCTCTGAGATTAGTCCACTGTTTAATTGATCTCACAGTCCAGGCTAATATGGCATGAGGTGGTGCCTGCAAATTGACTAGGCTTTGCATCATGATAGTACAGTAAGAGTTGGCACAGCACAATAAACAAAAGGAGAGGAAAATGTCAGGATAAAGCACAGACATGATGCCCAGGCTGCTTATCCCACGCGCAAGGAGCTAAAAGGAAAATTCCCTGGCAATTCTGTTCCCAAGCTAACTTTCGGGAGGTAAAAACTTATGGTCTCCTGCCAGCTCTGGCTAATTTGTAGTATCAGGCCCTGAGAGAAGATGACAGCTGCAGACGGTGAGGAAGGAAAGCCACCTTGCAACACATTTTGTCAAGTTGCAGTCTCTGGCATTGGCCCAGGGCCGGTATTGCTGGAGACATGATGAAGTGTGAAAAGTCCTGGCAGGCATTTTAGACAAATAAAAGATGGGAGGCAAGGGAAAATCAGGACCAAAAGAGATTAATATTTGTGAGGTTTATAGCAGAAGAGGGAAAGCAATAGGAAGTAAGAAAAACCCCACAGGGAATTTAGTGCGACAGCAGCAGATTAAAAACAGGATGGACCTGAAGAGGAAGCTTATTTTTTCCAGCTGGACCTTCACCTGAGAGCAGAGATCAGGTTGTGAACAGCAGTCAGAGAAAAGTAAATAGGCAATAATGAGAGAATTTGCAGCCCCAAAATGTGAAAAAGCTCAGTGAGGCTGTGTGTGTGTGTAGTGGGGGGACCAAGGGGTGGAAGAGTGGAGGGTTTTCTAAGCTGGGAATGGTGATGGTAGTATGGCACCATGAAACTGTGTATTTACCAAGGGGGATAACTTTGTAGTCTTGGTCTCACGTGTGTGTGTTGGTGGCATCCTAGCTGCACATGGAGATGGCTATTGCCAGACACTCCTTCCCTTGAGTTCTGGTTCCCTTGGAAAGAAATTGCTGAGGGTAGGGAGGAAGCTCCAGAAGGAGTTTGATCTGGAGGAGCAGGGATGATTGTAAGGACGCTGTAGGTGGCAGAATGCAGCAAAGGCCCAACTGGAGTCACTGCCTGACCCCACTGGTTGGACCTGCTGGGTGATGGGGTCTGTGTGATCTGCCGGAAATCTCCTGTGTCCTGTGTGAGCTGGGAATACTCTGGGGATTTGGTGGAAGTAAGGCAAACCACATCATCCAGGGGAAAGACAAAACCATTCGGAAGAAATTAAAAAAAAGTGAAGTAAAGCCTCAGAGAAGGGCTCATAGGCTGAATGTAATGTACAAATTGCAAATTTCACAACAAAACCCAGAAGTTGTTCTTGTTTCCTGGCATATGGTATATTCCCGGACTGTATTCCCATGAAATTTCTAGCAATTTTTGCCTGGCCAGTTTATTATATCAAAGGTTGAAGCTTTGGATGAATATTGTTGCTCATGGGCCAGCAGCAGTTTTAAGAGGAAATGTGGTGCTGTTTTAGGCAGTAACTTGCCATCGCTAGATTTTGTCCAGTGAAATCAGAGACATTTTATTTTCATTACATTCTTCCCAGGAAAAGTGTATCCATTTCCTGATTATGCAGTGCATCACTGATAGACCACAGAGTAGCAGTTCTCAGCTGACGAGACAGAAGCTACTGGTGGACCACAATTCCCTTTAGTGAGTTACAGATACATTGCAGGAGAGGTGACCTACAGAAACCAAGCAACTAAACCCGGTTTGTATCATGGAGGACCAGGTAGACAGTACCAGGACTTGGCTCCCACAAATGAGAAGACAGTACAAAGATAATTACATGGCAAAGTCAACAAGAGTTGGCTGGGTAGTCATGCCACTTGCAGAGCTGGTGTCCTGAAATCAGCAGCATAAATAAAGATGAGGCACAGGCAGCTCTCTGATGGGAGGAAAGGGGAGAGTGGTAGGCATCTATGGTGTATGGTAGTTCTTCTGACTCCTCCTGCTGACTTCAAATTTGCTGAGTCCCCACCCTCTGTTCCTTCTTGAAAAATCTTCATTCTAATTTCTTTCTTCTCACAAGTCGTCTCCATTTGTGTCTTTTATCTCCGTTACTTTTCAGTCCCTGAGTAGTACTGACTTCATCAAATTTTCTCATGCACTTATTTTGTCTCAGCCTTGTCTATCTGCTACTGACAGAGCGGTGCATCTCCAACCAAGTGTGAAGGATTGAGAAGACAGATTTTTTAGATGGGAAAGGAAATTCTAGTCCCTCTGTCTTGGGAATATAATTTTTGTCTCTTCTTTCTTCTCCAGCAGACTTTGCAGGGAGTCTGAGCTATTAAGCCTGACTAGAGCAACCTGATTCCACCCAGAAAAATGGGGGCATTTCAGGAGCACTGTGTGGAAAGACTTAAGCTCTTCTCCTGACCTCGGATAAGCTGAGTGATACCTGCCTCAAAGTACAAGGAAGTTTTGTTTTAGGACTTTCCCTGAAGTTATGCTGCAGCTGCAGTTTCAGGGTTTGAGTGAATAGTGGGATGTGTTTTTTCACAGAGGTGGAAGATTTATCATGCCTTCAGGTATCCTGAATGGCTACAAAGTCTCTCTCAATGCACTTATAGAATAATAGAATCATAGAATCATTAA
>NW_009229758.1:0-282 GCF_000690835.1 Fulmarus glacialis
ACCAGGGCCTGTAGCGACAGGACAAGGGGCAGTGGTTTTAGACTGAAAGAGGGTAGGTTTAGACTGGACATAACAAAGACATTTTTTACCATGAGGGTGGTGAGACACTGGAACAGATCACCCAGAGAAGTTGTGAATGCTCCCCACGTCACTGGAAGTGTTCAAGGTCAGGCTGGACGGGGCTTTGAGCAACCTGATCTGGTGAAAGATGTCCCTGCCCGTGGCAGGGGGGTTAGACTAGATAATCTTCTGAGGAGCGGCTGGGGGGACTGGGGGTTTTTA